>NW_025227872.1:7271-15587 GCF_018294505.1 Triticum aestivum | reverse complement strand
GCATTCTGCAGTTCAGTCCACTAATATGGCCTCCTTACACATATACCCATGCATATGTAGTGTAGTTCCTTGCTTGCGAGTACTTTGGATGAGTACTCACGGTTGCTTTCTCCCCCCTTTTTTCCCCTTTCCTTTCTTTCTGGTTGTCGCAACCAGATGCTGGAGTCCAGGAGCCAGACGCCACCGTCGACGACGACCCCTACTACACTGGAGGTGCCTACTACTACGTGCTGCCCGCTGATGACGACCTGGAGTAGTTTAGGAGGATCCCAGGCAGGAGGCCTGCGCCTCTTTCGATCTGTATCCCAGTTTGTGCTAGCCTTCTTAAGGCAAACTTGTTTAACTTATGTCTGTACTCAGATATTGTTGCTTCCGCTGACTCGTCTATGATCGAGCACTTGTATTCGAGCCCTTGAGGCCCCTGGCTTGTATTATGATGCTTGTATGACTTATTTTATTTGTAGAGTTGTGTTGTGATATCTTCCCGTGAGTCCCTGATCTTGATCGTACACATTTGCGTGCATGATTAGTGTACGATTGAATCGGGGGCGTCACAGATATCACAATTCCGTCCTATTGCATTATGCCCAGTGTTGTACAAGATAGCGGCCAAGGCAATTGCCAACCGCTTAAGATGCTACATGGACGATATTATCAGCGAGGAGCAAAGCGCCTTTGTTCCCAGCCGCTTGATCACTGACAATGTTTTGGTTGCTTTCGAAAGTGTTCACACTTTGCGAAGAAGGAAGAAAGGAAAGAATACTGCATGCGCATTAAAGCTGGACATGATGAAAGCTTACGACCGCGTGGAGTGGCACTACCTCGAAGCCATTCTTCTCAGGCTCGCTTTCAGCAATGCACTTGTCAGGTTGATCATGAAATGTGTTACGTCTGTGCGCTTCTCGGTACGAGTAAATGGAGAGCTTCAACCATATTTTACTCCCTCGAGGGGCCTTAGGCAAGGATGTCCAGTTTCACCATTGTTGTTTCTATTGTGCACTGAAGGTTTTTCCTCTCTGCTGAAATATTATGGTGGTAACATTGATAGAGGCGTCAGAGTAAGCTTTCGGTCGCCATGGGTCAGCCTTCTTTTTGCACATGATTGCTTGATTTTTCTCAGTGCAGATGCAACCAGTGCACAGTGACTGAATTACATATTGCGGATATATGGGGATGCATCCGGGCAGTGCGTGAACCGTGACAAAAGTGCCATCTACTTCAGCCCGAATACTCCACATACGATCAGGCAAGTTATAAAAAACATCCTGGGGGTGAACATTGAAGCTTTCAACGAGAGATACCTTGGTCTTCCCACTACCGTGGGCAGAATCAATAGCGGGACCTTTGATCACATAGGTGAACGATCAAGAGGCAAGATGCAAGGCTGGTCTGAAAGGCTCTTTGCTTGCGCGGGGAGAGAAACACTCCTGAAATCTATAGTACAAGCAATTCCCACGATCAACATGAGCTGTTCCCTACTTACAAAGAAAGTGTGCACAATCTTGACTTTCATTATGGCTAAATACTGGTGGAGTAGTTCGATTTACAGAAGATCTCTTCATTGGATCTCATGGAAAAATCTCACGGTACCAAAATGCAAAGGAGGTATGGGTTTTCGTGATTATCATCTGTTTTACTTGGCACTATTGGGGAAGCATGGGTGGAGGTTCATGAAAAATCCAAACTCACTATGTGCCAGAGTTTTAAAGGGGAGATATTTCCCCGATAGTGATTTTATGCAGGCTCAAGTGCCACATTCTGCATCGGCTATATGGAGCGCCATCATTGCCGGGCGGGAAGCTCTTGAAGTAGGAGTGGTTCAGCGTGTTGGTGATGGCTCCACCATCAACCCTGGACTGATAAGTGGGTCCCAACCACTATCTCCCGGTCCCCGATACTCAAGCCCGCGAACACAAGTGTGGAACGGGTGAGCGATCTGATTGATAACATCAACTGGACCTGCAGACGAGATCTAGTTCGAGGAACATTTGCCACACCAGATGCCGATGCAATTTTGAATATACCACTTCGGCAAGGTGGAGGAGAGGACTTTCTTGCGTGGGCACATGAGAAATCAGGCAACTACAGTGTGAAATCAGCGCACCGAGCTTTGATGAACCATAACGAGCAACTAGCTCCAGGCGAAGGGCCCGACGCCGGAACTTCAGTGGATCAATCACATATGTGGAAGGCACTTTGTTTTCTCAAAGTTGTCCCCAAGGTGCGTGTCTTCTGGTGGCATGTCCTGCGCGGCGTTCTACTAGAAGGTGATACACTATCGACACATTCGAGATGTCAGTTTATGCAAACTATGCCAAGCACACGAGGAAGACCTTGAACATGCATTAATCCATTGCTCCCATGCGAGACAGTTCTGGGACGAAGCTCGTCTTGTCTTGGACATCAAGATGCCGAGACTGCATCCATCTTCCTGGGCTGCGATATTTTATGTGGGTCTATGTTCACCGGCAAGGAACGAGCAACGATAATCACTATAATGTGGTCCATCTGGAGTTCTCACAATAGATGGACACATGACGACGAGAAGTATGATCCGGTGAACTCCATCAGACTCACTAGAGAGGCTTTGGCCTTGCTTGAGGTACCTAAACAACAAGCTGCATTGCTACCGGGACATGGCTGGCGACCACCTGAACCGGATCAAGTGAATATCAACACCGATGCAGCTGTGCGGTTCGCCGAGGAGAAGAGCAGAGCTGGGGGTGTTGCCCGCTCCCAAACAACACTGATGGGCGCCTGGTGCAAGCCCCATCTTGGGGTCACTGATCCCATGATCGCCGAGGCTTTAGCCCTACGGGATGGAGTCATCTTTGCAAATTTAAGAGGCTACGCCAATGTGATTATGGAGACCGACAGTCTGGAGATTGTGAATCTCTGGAACACTCGCCGCAACAGCTGCTCTATTGTGGCACCAGTTTTCTTCAAAATTGACGAGCTAGCGGATAGTTTTATAATTTTGTAATTCAACATGTTAGTAGATCCGCAAACGGTCCAGCGCACTTGTGAGCCCAGCGAGCATGTAATGTGTCTGTAATCGAGAGTTAGCTCTCTGAGACTCCGAGTTTTCTGGTTAGTAGCCTGATGGCTGACTGTCCAGCGAACACTTTTGTTTGAATAAAGCTCAAAAGTTCTATGCAAAAAAAAAACTTTGCTAGAGCTGGGAACCAACCTGTGGTTGGATGGTATGAGAGATAGTGGTATTCCCAACCCACCAGGGTTCAAGTCCTGGTGCTCGCATTATTTCTGAATTTATTTCAGGATTTCTGACGATGCGCTTTCAGTGCGAGAAGACGTTCCCGTCGAAGACGAGGCGCCAACGGTGATTTCATAAATTTTAAGATGACATGCCGGCTGTTGGCCCAGCCCCGACGTTGAGTACTTCCGATAACAATGATACAAACGACGATGACGATGAAGCAACGCTGGTTGAACTTGGTTTCTGCCCCAAGTCGGCAATACACGTACCAAGCTTTGGACGTGTACTACTCGCTACTAGCCAAAGCTAGCTAGCTAGACGACCGAGCCTGATTCATCGATCACGTTAACAAACCTCGCAACGCTCGTACACAACGGCCAGTCGGCCGGAAGCACCACACGTACGCACACAAAGCTGAGGTATTGCCACAGGGAGCCTGATTTGATCTGTATTACTTTCACAAATCCACGATACAATCGAAGAAGTGTTCGTTCCCATTGCAAGGATGTAATTGGTGAGATTACTTTTCGCTCTCGAAGCTCAGGAATCCTGGAACATACATTACATGGATGTAATATCCGCATTTTTGAACGAAGAGTTAGAAGGAGAGGTTTATGTGAATCAGCCACCGGGATTCATCAAAGAGGGACAGTAGCACAAGGTACTGAAGTTACACAAAGTCTTGTACGGGCTACGACAAGGTCTTCAGGATCAAACTTGATCGTACATTGATTTCTCTTAGATTTGAGAAAGCCCCACTAGTGCATGCAATGTACAAGAGAGGTGAAGGAAAAGATCGTCTACTAGTAGGCATCTACGTCGACGACCTATTGATTACTGGAGCAGAAGAAGAGGTGATTGCAAAATTCAAGCTACAAACGAAAAGCTTTTCAAGATGTATGATCTTGGTCTTTTGAGTTACTATCTCGGGATCGAGGTACAGCCAAGGGCAGATGGGATCACAGTATGTCAGGAGGCGTACACAAGGAAGGTACTTGAAAGCAGTGTCATGAAATATTGCAATCTAATTAATGCTTCAACGGAACCTCGTCTTGAGCTGAGCAAGAAGGAGATGGTGAAACTACTCGGCTATAGTGGTAGTGACAAGGAAGGGATTGTCGACGACCGTAAGGGTACCTCGGACGTGGCATATTTCCTTGGCAGAACCATAGTAAGCTGGCTATCATGAAGATAGAAAGTGATGACATCGACTTCAAGTGAAGCGGAGTGTCAATGTGTGTGGCTAAGGAGGCTACACGGTGATCTCATGAATTGAGATCCGGAACCGACGGTGCTCAACGTTGATAGTGAGTCTACACCATTTCTACGCGAGGATCCAATGCGGCGTGAAAAGAGAAAGCGCATTGATATGATGTATCACTACATAAAGGACTGTGTGGAAGAAGGGAAGACAAAGGTCAACTACATTTACTCCGATGATCAGCTGGCGGACATCCAGACCAAGGCTTTGGATCAAAAGAAGTTCTTGAAGATGCGAAGAAGGATCGGCAACGGAGCTGTGAAGTGACGATGTCGTGTTTAGGGGGGTGATTATTGGAAATAAACCCGATGTAGTCACCTTATCCGGATCGTATACGGAGCAATTACCTAGTGTGCTTAGTATTCCATAGGTGTACACGTGCATGCATAGGAGTGCGAGTAGGACTAGTATTAGATGCCGATTAGGTTTGCTAGTACTATCTAGGCTGATATATATAGGTACGTATACCCTTTAAGATTGTATCGTGGATTTGTGAAAGTAATACCGATCAAAACAGGCTCGATACGAGCCTATGGCAATACGTCAGCTTCGTGTGCATACGTGTGGTGCTTCCGGCCGTTGTGTACGAGCATTGCCAGGTTTGTTAACGTGATTGATCAATCAGGCTTGGTCGTCTAGCAAGCTAGCTTTGGCTAGTAGTAAGTAGTACACGTCCAAAGCTTGGTACGTGTATATATTGCCGAGTTGGGGCAGGAACCAAGTTTAACCAGCGTTGCTTCATCGTCATTGTCGTTCCTCGTCGGTCGTACCACCGTCGTTGGAAATACTCGGCGTCGGAGCTAGGCCAACACCGGCTCAGTCTCTCGGAGGTGCTCATAGGGCTAGGGGTGTACGTGTGTGATTTCATAGGGATGAGTTTATGCGCGTATGTATGAGCGTTTGCGTCTGTACTGATGTTCAAAAAAAACTTTACTAGAGCTACAAACATTTGTTACGGGTTGTAATCACAGGAATACGTGGAGCAAACTAATTGGAAATCAACCGGGTCACAACACTGAGTTCACGCGGGTGGGGGTGGGGGGCGGCAGAGGGTAGCCTGTATGGTGCTGCCCGTAAGTTTAGAATTTTCATAGCTTGGGTGTATACCTGGCCATCCACCGGGCCGGGGTTGGGCTTCAGGCCGGGCCCGACCAAGCCCAAGGTTGAAAACTCAGGCTCAAGCCTGACCCGGCCCGGCCGTCAGGCCTACTTTTCTGGCCCAAGCCCGGCCCGCCACTGCAAAAAAAACACCGGGCCTTGGGCCTTGGGCCGGGCCTCTTCAGTAAATGGCAAAAACATTGGTGAAGAAAATATGCCCTAGAGGCAATAATAAAGTTGTTATTTATATTTTCTTATATCATGATAAATGTTTATTATTCGTGCTAGAATTGTATTAACCAGAAACTTAGTACATGTGTGAATACGTAGACAAACAGAATGTCCCTAGTATGCCTCTACTTGACTAGCTCGTTAATCAAAGATGGTTAGGTTTCCTAGCCATAGACATGTGTTGTTAATTGATAAACGTGATCACATCATTAGAGAATGATGTGATGGACAAGACCCATCCGTTAGCTTAGCACTATGATCGTTTAGTTTATTGCTATCATTTTCTTCATGATTTATACATGTTCCTATGACTATGAGATTATGCAACTCCCGAATACCGGAGGAACACTTAGTGTGCTATCAAACGTCACAATGTAACTGGGTGATTATAAAGATGCTCTACAGGTGTCTCCGGTGGTGTTTGTTGGGTTGGCATAGATCGAGATTAGGATTTGTCACTCTGTGTTTCGGAGAGGTATCTCTGTGCCCTCTCGGTAATGCTCATCACTATAAGCCTTGCAAGCAATGTGACTAATGAGTTAGTTGCGGGATGATGCATTACAGAACGAGTAAAGAGACTTGCTGGTAACGAGATTGAACTAGGTATGATGATACCGATGATCGAATCTCGGGCAAGTAACATACCGATGACAAAGGGAACAACGTATGTTGTTATGCGGTTTGACCGATAAAGATCTTCGCAGAATATGTAGGAACCAATATGCGCATCCAGGTTCCGCTATTGGTTATTGATCGGAGAGGTGTCTTGGTCATGTCTACATAGTTCTCGAACCCGTAGGGTCCGCATGCTTAACGTTCCATGACGATTGGTATTAAGTTTATGTGATTTGATGTACCAAAGGTTGTTTGGAGTCCCGGATGAGATCACGGACATGACGGGGAGTCTCGAAATGGTTGAGACATAAAGATTGATATATTGGAAGGCTATATTCGGACACCGGAATAGTTCCGGAGTAGTTCGGGTATTTTTCGGAGTACCGGGAGGTTACCGGAACCCCCCGGGGGATTAATGGGCCTTAGTGGGCCATAGTGGAGAAGAGAGAGAGAGCCGTCCAGAGGTGGTGCCCCCCCTTTCCCAGTCCAAATTGGACAAGGGAAGGGGGCGCCCCTCCTTCCTTCTCTTCTCTCCTCTTTCCCTTCTTCTCCTTCTTGGACTAGGAAAGGGGGAAACCTACTCCTACTAGGAGTAGGATTCCTCCCCCCTTGGCGCGCCCCTTGTGGCCGGCCGGCCTCCTCCTCCCCTCCTTTATATACCAGGGAGGGGGGCACTCCATAGACAAGTTGATCTTTAGCCGTGTGCGGTGCCCCCTCCACAGTTTTCCACCTCGGTCATATCGTCGTAGTGCTTAGGCGAAGCCCTGCGCCGGTAACTTCATCATCACTGTCACCACGCCGTCGTGCTGACGGAACTCTCCCTCGGACTCAGTCGGATATAGAGTTCGAGGGACGTCACCGAGCTGAACATGTGCAGATCGTGGAGGTGCCGTGCGTTCGGTACTTGATCGGTTGGATCGCAAAGACGTTCGACTACATCAACCGCGTTACTTAACGCATCCACTTTCGGTCTACGAGGGTACGTGGACACATTCTTCCCTCTCGTTGCTATGCTTCTCCTAGATAGATCTTGCGTGATTGTAGGATTTTTTTTAAAATACTACGTTCCCCAACAAGCGGGCCCGGGCCTGGCCCGACCTACACTTTGGGCTCAAAACCTAGGCCCGGGCCCGACCCAGGAGCAGGGTCGAGCCGGACGGGGTCAGGCTTTTTCGGGCCGTTCGGGCCGGGCTGCCCATGGCCAGGACTACTCGGGTGGTTGGCAGTTGCTGCTGTTGAGGCTTGCGATCTCTGGTTCAAATCCGAAAGGTATCTTATTTAGCTTCGTTATTTTTTACTAACTTCTGCTGACAAGTGGACCCCACCCTCATGTCGGGCTTATCCTACCATCCTGGTCTTTTTCGGTGCCACATAGGAAATCCCTGTTTGGATAGGACCGCAACGTTAAAACAACCGAGATTAAAAAGGACAGGGTACAAACTTTAGGGATTCAGAGTTGAGGGTTCATTCTAGACGAGCCCTACAACTTCAAGGTTCCAATCAAACTTCACTCCGTTGCTGTGCACCGTGCATGTCGGGCGTCAATGGGACGAGGAGTCCGGGCCGCCGGATGTTCCACGCGTCATGCGGATGGGCATGCGAGCGAGGGTCTCAATTCTCGAGCTGCAACACCCTCTGGATAGGTCGACGCTTTCACCATGTCCGTAGCACCACCAATAAATTGTTGTTTACCAACCATATGGGTTGCAATGCATGGCATGGGCAGGGAGACTTTATCTTTTGATACATGTTCTTGTTGGCGGCAGAGAGCCTTTCATGCATTTTAAAAAAGAATCAAGTCATTGCACTTAAGTGGATTATTACAAGTGGCCTCATGATCAATGCCGGTGAACCACCTACTCTTCGCAAATGACAGCCTATTGTTTCTCACGGC
>NW_025227872.1:0-6983 GCF_018294505.1 Triticum aestivum | reverse complement strand
GAGAGTATCTCAGACTCTTCAAACCTATTGTCAAGCTTCAGGGCAGAGGATAAACCTTAAGAAATCTTCGGTGTTTCTTAGTAAGGGATGCCCACGTGTAGTAAGATATGAGGTTATGGTTATTTTGAATATTCATAATGAGTCACTTGCTAAGAAATATTTGGGAGTGCCCATTGATGTAGTTAACTATAGGAATGAAGTTTTCAAATATGTGAAGGATCTTATCAATGAAATTTGTGGATGTATGGAGAAAATCTTATCTATTGGGGTGAAGGAGGTCCTTAGGCCCTTCCAGTGCTGCACGGTGTAAAGGTGCTAAGGATGCCACACATAGGCAAAAAAGTGATGTGGTAGAGCAATTAAAGAGGAGGGAGAACATTATGGTGGCCCTAGGAGAAAACGGCGCTAAGCGTGTGGACCTATGCAAAATGACTACGCAGCAATGCATGTAAGAGTTTAATTGATAAACAATTCAATGAGGGAAGCTTAGTAACAAAAGCTAAGCACCAATGCATTGGGGAGACTAGTCGCTAAGGTTTTTAATGCATTCACCTCATGTAAGCACCAATGCATTGGAAGTGGCCTTAAGTCGGTTGTATAGGCAGTCCAATTCGTGTTCCGTAGCCACCTCGTGATTTGTGCCATCACATTAATGCTATGATCAAGAAAATTTTGTTGGGACACCGAATAGGATTCAGAAATACTAGCTGACTCTTGTGGGAGGTTATGACCAAACCAAAGCACCCGGCAGGGAGTTTGGGTTTAGGAATGATGAACTTATCAATCTGGCTTTATAGGCCCGATGACTTATCTAGGACCCAATCTCTTTGAGCGCTTGGATGGCGGCTTAAATTAGTTACTTGTTTACTGAAAAGAACTTCTGATATACTCATCAAATGTCTTGGTAGTATAAATAACATCGTAAGTAATAAAACTTACATCCATGTATGTAGATCACCTGGCGATGACTAAAATCATTGGAATGAGGTGAAGGCGCCCTACTGTCATTGTCCCTCCCTCAATGGAGCCGGTTAAATCTTGTTATAGTAGGCAGTTGGGAAGTCATCGTGGTCAGACTCCAAAGGACCAACGCACTAGCACAACAACTGTCGTCGATGAAGAGAAATATAGATTAGAAGGATCAAACTTGTAGACAAATAAACGTAGACTTGATCCAAGAAGATCCACCAAAGACAAACACCAATCGAGTCCCACAAGATCTACCAGAGACACACCTTCACATGCCCTCCGACAATGCTAGACGCATTGCCAGGACGATGCCTAGGTGGCGAGAACCTTATTCCACCTTCAGGGAGCCGTCGCCCCTTGTTTTCCCGTGCAGGGCACAAACCTAAACAAACGCACAAGAAACAAACCAAAAGACCTGCCGATGGCAAGAGTCGGGATTCACCTCACGTCATTGATCCTAAGGCCATAGAAGAAGGGGTGGATCAGCAATAGTCCCAGTGGGAGGTAGGGAAACCCTAGCTGGCTAAGAGTTGCTCATGGGGAGGAATCAAGGAGAAAAGATCAGACACGATGACTTCGAGGAAGAGTCCAACCCGACCAAGCGAAAGGTTTTCATATACGCATCCAGTAGACCAAGCTAGTAGACACGCACTAGTAGAAAAAGGACCTATTGTCCCGGTTCGTGAGGGCCATTTGTCCCGGCTTTTGAACCGGGACTAAAGTGTCGGTACTAATGCCCTAAACCTTTAGTCCCGGTTCTTGCATAAACCGGGACAGATGGGCCTCCACGTGGCCGGTGCGGCGAGCCCAGGCAGGAGGCCCTTTGGTCCCGGTTGGTGGCACCAACCGGGACCAATAGGCATCCACGCGTCAGCATCTCAGGTGCTGGGTTTTTTGTTTTTTTAAAGGGGGGGGGGAGGGTTTGGAGGTTTTGGGGGGTTAATTTAGGTGTTTCATATATTGTGTTAGCTAGCTAATTAATAGAGAGAAGTGTCCTCTCTTATCTCTGTGATTGGTCGACGCTACGTACTATACGTATAGAGAGGACTAGACACGCTAGCTAGTTAAGCAAATGAAGGAAACAGAAGATCGTCATGAACAGATGCATACAAAGAGAAGTGATATCGACCACCTCTCCTTCTCTGAGAGATTGGTCGAACAACAAGTTCTCGTATATCTATCCGACGCTACTGGCTACATATATACAATATAAGTATCTTTTACAATATAATCTCCTAATTAAAATTGAACGCATCAGGGTCCACATGGTATTCTCTGTCTTTAGCGATCACGTGGTCAAGAAAGAATGCCGCCAATTCCTCTTGAATTCCTCGCATACGATCTGGTGGTAGGAGTTCATCCCGCATCCGAAATATCTAATTTGAAGAAGGGGGTCAATACATATATATGAATAAATGAAACTGAACACAAATGATGGTAATAAAATAAAATTGTGAATATAATTATTTAGGCACTTCATATTGTTTGTCGGAGTAGCCCCGCTCACAGGTCGTGTGGCGGATGGACTCGCAAATGTAGTATCCACAATAATTATTCCCTTCTTCCTGCCACAACCACTTTACAAGAAATAGAGGTCAATCAAACTGATAATTAGCAAGCATGCTAAATGGTATTGATGAAACTAGCGCTTGAATCACTAGGAGATGCGTGGAACATATATGCTACTATAGTACTTACTTTCGGGTGTCTAAATTGCAGCTTCTTCGGTAGTCCTGGAGTTTTTGAGGTGAATTTATTCCAAACCCTGCCAGAAAGAAAATAATTACTTGATATCAGGAAATGAACAAATTGAAGTTGCCGATATGGTGCGATAATGATCGATTTAACTTACTTCTCTAGAATTGCAGTCATGTCCGCATACTTCTTGGGATCTTTTCGTCTCAAGTCTAAGACGGTTACTAGTCCCTACTCAAGCTTAATCTCTAGGAGAATATAGTGGAAGCTGCGCACGCATGCATAACTCATCAATTACATTACTATAACCTCGACTAATAAGGGAAACCGAATATGCACAAGACTGTAACACTCACTCGAATTCGTAAGGGAAGAGTATTATAGCTTTGTTTTGATTTAATATAAACGATTGTAGCAGCTTGGCCTCGGTATCTTTGGCCTGAAATTTAACCATATATGCATCTATGAGATTTGTGTTAATAAACCCAATATCACCGATTTGTCTTTTCTTCAATTCGGTGATCTTCAATCTGCATAATATAGTGAGAATAATTAAAAATACATGCAATGAAAGAGCTGACCTATATATAGAGACTTAATGACAGAAGTAGTACTACTTATAGGCAGTAGCAAGTGATCATTAACTTATCGAGGGCCTTTAGATTGAAAAACTCGAAGAACTCCTCAAATGGAACATTCAACAGTTCAATTCCAACGAGGTCATGCTCCTCTTTAACTCTGAGCATCAAAATATTCCTCCCCTCAGACTCTCTGCAGGTTTTCATATACCAATCATGGAATCTTTGCATCATCGTTGTTAGAGATTTTTCATCTTTGACGAGATGCTTGCGTACACGTATCTGTGTTCGTCCACCTCCAAGAAATCAAAATGTGCATCGTCGGGCAGGTAATCTCCAAGATCGTTATAACCGGGCACCATCCCACCCGGATGATGCGCGACGACGCTAGACACCTGGAGCGGGGGCAACGATTGGTTCGCTTGTTCGTCGAGCTGGGCAACTTTTTTCCCAGCTCGTCGTTCTGCTAACCTTTGACCACTGACAGTACTTCCCGACCGCTCCGCTTCGATAAATGACTTTATAAG
Organism: Triticum aestivum; assembly: GCF_018294505.1. Classification (NCBI taxonomy): domain Eukaryota; kingdom Viridiplantae; phylum Streptophyta; class Magnoliopsida; order Poales; family Poaceae; genus Triticum; species Triticum aestivum. The sequence continues at coordinate 3,214 of NW_025227872.1, read as the reverse complement.
AATGCACTCATAGTTGTCTTCCACTGGAGACTTTGGTGGTTTCATTAGGGCAGTCAGAGTACGCTTCGCTTTTACCGGATCTATCTTCTCCTCCGAAGGTGGATTTTTCCTTGCTTTGACCCCTTCAAAGAAGTTGGTCACTTCGGCTTGCACGATCTTCGCGTTTTCCTCCTGGCTCCTCTCGTATGGTAACTTCTTTGGAGTCTTGAAAAAAGGACCGTATCTATATTGCCTGCCTCTGGCTGTACTGCTAGACGCCGAAGCAGACAGAGCGGCTGCGGCTGTCTTTCCTGTCTTACAAGGGGAGGAGAAGGATGACGCGTCGGAGCATCCGGAGTGGCGGCGGGTCTCTTCCGCCCTTGTTGACGAGGTGGAGAAGGAGGCGGAGTGCCGCAACGTGTCGGAGAAGGAGGCTGAGTGCCCTGATCACTCGCCGGAGGAGGCGGAGGAGGAGGCGGAGTGCCCTGACTCGCCGGAGGATGAGGAGGAGGCGGAGGCGTCCAATTCAGAAGGTTGATGAGCTCCTTCCGCCATAGGCATGGAGTCTTCAGAGAAGAACCCAGCCGAATCTCCCCTTCACCCGTAGGGTGGTCAAGCTGAAGGTCCTCAAATTCGTCCGTTATTTGATCCACCATCACCCTAGCATATCCTTCTGGAATCGGCTGGCCGTGGTAGGTTGAGCCAGGTTCATTAGGCATAACAGCGAACAGCCGCCTTGACTTTCAATGTCATCCATCGCGTCATAAGGTGGCAATGTTGAGACTCCGTGATAGCATCCACGGGGTAGCTAGCAGGAGCCATGAAGACATGCTCCAGCTGCTGAGTCTGCTTGGTGGAAGCCACGCTGTTTCTCCGCTGAGATGGTGGGGTAGCTTCAGGGGAAGCTTCGGCAGGTCGTTTGCTGCGATCTGCTTCTCGTTCCTCTAGCCATTGTACCCTTTCATGCAACGCCTGTAGTTGGCTATGCTCCACTTTCTTCCTCCTCTCCTGGGTTTTGTAACCCCCTGTGTCTGGAAACCCAGCCTTCCATGAAAGGGAGCCTGGCGTGCCTCGTGTCCGTCTAGGGTGCTCAGGATTCCGAGGGCCATTATGAGCTCGTCGTTCTCTCTACCTGGAACGAACGTCCCTTGCTGCGCTTTCTCGATATACTCCTGAAGCCTCCTGACGGGTATTCACAGTTTCTCTTCCGTCCAAATGCACTTCCCTGATACAGGGTCCAAGGTTCTGCCAACCCCGAAGAACCAAGTCCGGCAACGGTCTGGCTAGTTCAATGTCTCTGGTTCGACCCCTTTAGCAATCAGGTCATTCTCAGCCTTGTCCCACAAAGGTCGGGCTTTGAGGTAACCACCTGACCCCATGCGATGTTGATCCTTCTTCTTCGCAGCATTAATCTTGTTTGTCGCTGACATCTTCTTAATCTTTTCCGATGTCTTGTGGGCCACAAATGCGGGCCATTGATCTCTAATCTTCTCATACTTTCCGATGAATTCTGGTGTCTTTTCTTTGTCGACAAACGTTTTCAGCTCATTCTTCCACCTCCTGAATAGTTCTGCCATCTTCTTAAGAGCATGAGACTTGATCAATTGCTCTTTAACTGGCTACTCCGGATCCTCCTCTGGCGGTAGGGTGAAATTTTCCTTAAGCGTTGTCCAAAGATCTTCTTTCTGCATATCGGAGACATAAGACACCTCAGGGTCTTCCTTCTTAGGCTTTAACCATTGCTGGATACTGATCAGGATCTTGTCCCTAACAAGAACCCCGCACTAAGCACGACATGCATCCCTTGTCCGGATGGGTTCAATCGGCTTGCCATCGCGCGCGATTGCTGTGATCTCAAACCTTTCATCCGAGCGCAACTTTTTCTTCGGGCCTCGTTTCTTTACCGAAGTTGAGCTCGATCCGGAGGGCTAGAGAAAAGAAGAAAGACGAGAGTTAATTAATATATGTACATATGAAAACAATGAATGCATCAATTAACTAGTCAGCACAGGCTTAACTAATATATATATATATATATATACATGGCCGGACTCGGTTCGGTCACCGGAGCCGTCATCACGGTCTCCTTCTTGTACCTCCATTGGGTCACCGGAGCCATCATGAACATAGCCCTCTTCTTGTACCGGCATTAATGGGTCACCGGAGCCATCATAATCATAGCCTTCTTCACTACCCCGTCCTTCCTGACCATCAGTGTCGTTGAGAAATGACGCAACGACATCACTTCCTTGTGCGAATATGTCCCCCAACATTGCTTCTGTTGCTTCGTCTCGGGGGTGCTCCATAGTTTCTGCAAATATTTACAACATGTCAATTATTATTCAAACATGACAGATGGATATATATTAGTGGCAAACGTAGAACTAGCTAGCTAATCACAATAAGGAATCATATTAGTGGCCTCGATGCTGCTTCTCTAGGGTTTGGGGTGGCCTAGACAATGCTTCAAGGGTTTGGGGTGGCCTCGACACAACGCTTCAAGGGTTTGGGGTGGCCTTGACAACAACACTCTTTTAACTTGGTAAATTTGGGTGGCCTCGAGAGAGTTTGTCGGGTAGGGGCGCGGCGGGAGGGGGTAGGAGACCAACATCATTTTTTCTCTAGGGTTTAGTGTCCTCGAGAGTATTGGTCGAGCGAGAGGGCCGAGGGGGGTTCTCCCGTGGTATAAGTTATCACGGTTGAGAGGGGATATATATATCGACCGCCCCTCATGTCAAAGTTATCTGGGAGGGGGTTATATCAACAACGACGCGACATACATACATGGGAAAATAATGTTATTGGGGAGGGGGTATATCGACCCCCCCCTTCGTGTTGAAGTTCTCAGGAGGGGGTATATCAACAATGACATACCCGATAAAAAATAAGAAGACAAAAGAAGAAATAAAAAGAGGAGAAGAAGAAAGGAATAGAAGAGAAGCAATCGAACAAAAAAAAGAAGAAAAAAAGGAGAAGAAGAAATGAATAGAGGAGAAAGAAGAAAAAAAAAATAGAAATTTCTATTTTTTTCTTCTTTCTCCTCTATTCCTTTCTTCTTCTCTTCTTCTTCTTCTTCTTTTTTCCTCTTCTTATTTATTTCTCCTCTTCTTCCTCTCCTCTTCTTCTTTCTTCCTCTTCTTTTATTTTCTTTTTTCCTATCCCGTGGTCTAAAATCGGTCTGTGCATGATAGAAAATTTATTTCTGAGTAATTTGTTTATATAGTTATTTCTTTTC
>NW_025227871.1:0-2372 GCF_018294505.1 Triticum aestivum | reverse complement strand
CATTTGCATATTTAAAAAACTATTTGGGCATATAATATTATCATAATTAATCCAGTGCAACACTAAATCCAAGTTTGATAAATAAATGGGGGTGCAGGTGACGTTTGCCAACATCTGCAAGATGTTCATAAGCATGGAGCCATCGCCTTTGACAGACAAGATCGATCGGTGGTTCGGCGACTTGCTTGATGGTCTAAGGGCATACCCCTTTGATTTTCCAGGGACAGCGTCTCACGGCGCTCGAAAGGTATTTTGTTTGCTCCTTTTTGCATGTTTCTGGAAGTGTATATCTCTGATTCCACCAAAACAAATACATACTTATTTGTAAGTTCAGAATTCTGGCTGTCATTATTTCACCAGTACAAGCTGGGTAGGTCATGTTTTCAAAAATATGTGTAACTTTGATATGAGAAATGTGCAACTATATCATTCCTCTGAGGAATTTAATGGTATGCAGAGTCGCCGGAAGCTAGACGCGATCTTCCGAGAGGAGCTGGAGGCAAGGAAGAAGGTGGACAGGCAATGCGATGATCTAATGGGCGGTCTGATGCAGATGAAGGACGAGCAGGGAAAGAAGTTGAGTAATGAGGAGGTGGTGGATAACATTGTTTCCCTTGTCATCGCCGGCTACGAGTCCACTACCATCGCCATCATGTGGGCTGTCTACCACCTCGCAAAATCCCCCGTCGTCCTTGCCAAGCTTCGAGAGGAGAATATAGCGATGAGCAAAAGCAAAGGCGGGTCGACGTCAACGAGTTTGATGATCACCCACACCGACATCCCAAAGATGAAGTACACGGCCAAGGTGGTGGAGGAGACAATCCGGATGGCCAACATCGCCCCCATGGTCCACCGCGTGGCAAACAGAGACGTGGAGTACCGCGGCTATACCATACCGAAGGGTTGGGCTGTGCTGGTGTGGTTGAGATCCTTGCACACTGATCCCAATTACTACGAGGATCCCCTCTCCTTCAATCCTAACAGATGGGATGTAAGTAGAACTATCTAAAATGGTAGCTTGCTTCAATTTTCTTCTTCTTATTTAGTTATTTGAGCTCACTTAATCACCTAAGCAACTACATTTTGGAGCAGTTTTTCCTCTGGGCAGTCCCTAGAAAGACAAAATCATGCCTACGAGATTCTAAAAATATTATCCCACAAAAAGATATTTAGAAATTTAAAACTTCATACAAGTTACAGTATGTAGTATGTGCTTGTGAATTGTGGTTACAAAATACGACCATTGACTATTTAAGTAAAACTAAAGAAATTAGCTACATTACCTTTTTTACACAATTTCCATAAATGGGCTTATGTCCAAACAAAAGGGTTGTGTGCATAAAATTCACACCACATGTCCTGCATATATTATTATTTTTTACTTCGTAGAAAAAAAATAGAAGCAGTTTTTTTTTTGAATTACAGAAACTATCTAGGGATGAAGTGCTCAACTATGTGATACTCTAAGAGGAATATGCAAGCCCAACAAATATTTGAGTAAAAGAAAAGCAAACTAATAGTGTATGAGGTAATGGCTAGGAAGAAATCAAATGATGAATGTATGTATGCAGGAACCGGCTAAGGCAGGAACATATCAGGTGTTTGGAGGTGGCCCTAGGGTCTGCGCAGGCAACATGCTTGCCAGGCTACAGGTCACCATCATCCTGCATCATCTCTGCGTCGGCTACGAGTGAGTAGAATACTAGCTCTGTTTAGCTTAAGTAATTACCTCGATAATCAGGATACAAAGAAGATATTGATATTTACTAATTGTTTTAGATGGGAGTTGCTCAATCCTGATGCAGAGATCAATTACCTTCCACACCCAAGGCCAGCGGATGGTGCAGCCATGGCCTTTTGTAAGCTTAGCACATGATCACGCAATCAATTGAAATCAGATCAAATAAACCAGTCTATTGTAGTGCATGTGTGTATGTTAATATTGGCAATAATGTACGATCATATCGGATCTGCAGTTAGCCTGTCTTTTCTCTGAACGTGAGGTTGTTGTTCGACTTTATGTTCTGCATTATCTATGTTTCTTTTCTAAGGAAATTTGTGCTTATACCACAATTTACCCCTGAAATGGGGGGCGTCCTCAACCATCTTTGATTGCAAAATACTGTAGCAATCTATAGCAATGTGAAGGTACAATAGCAAGATCATGGAGAGAAATGGTATACAGGATCCAAAGTAAGCACACAATGAACTTCAGAGTTGGAAGCACATCCTTTGTGCATAGTCATAGAGATCCCATCACGAGGCATCTCTAAGCTCTTGAAACCACAATTGTCATTTGGGGTGTAATGGCAAGTGTTGGAAAAAAACCTATTTACTTGTTTTAGCAGTAAAAAATGGTGCTAATGGCATCT
>NW_025227870.1:3985-5627 GCF_018294505.1 Triticum aestivum | reverse complement strand
TCGATGACCCTCGACCCTCAAACCCTCGAACCCTCGACGCTCGACCCTCAAACCCTCGACCCTAGAACCCTCGAACCCTCGACCCTCGAACCCTTGACCCCTCGACCCCCTCCCCCCTCCTCATGTTGAAGTTATCGGAGAGGGGGTATATCGACCCCCCCTCATGTCGAAGTTATCGGGGAGGTGGTATATCGACAACGACATACCCGATAAAAAAATAAGAAATGGAAGAAGAAGAAAAAAAAGAGGAGAAGAAGAAAGGAATATAGGAGAAGATCGAAGAAAAAAAGAAAAAAAAGAGGAGAAGAAGAAAGGAATAGAGGTGAAGAAAAAAAATAGATTTCTATTTTCTTCTTCTTCACCTCTATTCCATTCTTCTTCTCCTCTTTTTTTTCCTCTTCTTATTTATTTCTCCTCTTCTTCCTCTCCTCTTCTTCCCCTTTCTTCTTCTCCTTCTTCCTCTTCTAATTTTCCTTTTTCCACTATTTATTTTTCTTCGTCTTCCTCTTTTCTTCCTTTTCCTTATTTTACTTTTTCCTCTACACTAACCTATGCACTAACCTAAAATCGACATCTACTAATTAACAACCTAAATAAAAAAATTAATACATATATGAAAAAAACATCATATAAAAAAACATAATATGAAAAGAACGTCATATGAACCCCCACCCCCCTCATGTCGAAGTTATTGGGGAGGGGGTATATCGACCCCCACCCCCCTCATGTCAGAGTTATCGGGGAAGGGCTATATCGACCTCCCTCATGTCGAAGTTACCGGGGAGGGGGTATATCGACAACGACATACTCCCCACCCTCTCTTTTTTTCCTCTTCTTATTTATTTCTCCTCTAAAATGTAACTTTTGTACATATAAATCTTTTTCTTCTTCTTTCTTCTTCCTTCTTCCTTCTTCCTAAATATATAAAACTTTTCTAAAAAAGAAACTAACCTAAAATGCACTAAATCAGAGAACATACATAGATGAAACTTTTCTAAAAATCTAACTTTTGCATATATGAACATATATACACAGAGAACATACACATATATACATTTTTATAATAATGCAAAAAACAAATCATCATATATATGAACAAAAATCTGGAATAAAGAGAACATATAATCATATATATACACATACATATAATCACACATATACATATAATCTAAAAAACATCATATATATGCAAAAAAATGAGAGGAAGGCCGGTGGCCGGACCGAAGGCGGCGGCGTGTGGTCGGGGCGATGACAACGGGGCCAAGGAAGGAGTGGCGTGCGGCGACGGCGACGGGGTCGGGGCAGGGGCGGCGCGTGCGGCAACGACGATGGCATCGGGGCAGGGGTGGTGCGGCGATGGCGTTGGGGGCGAGCTTCAGCGACGATGTGGAGGCCGGTGGCGGGCTCGGGGGCACGCACAGCGAGGGCATCGGGGTAGTGCTCAGGGAGGCGACGGTGCAGTCCGGCAGCCTGGCAACGTCGATGTGGTCGCGACGCCGTCGGGGGGCAAATGGTCGATGCAACTGGAAAATTTACAAGTCTTGCTTATATACACAGAGTATTGGTCCCGGTTCGTGGCATTAACCGGGACTAATGACCCCCTTTAGTCCCGGTTGGTGCCACCGACCGGGACCAAAGGTCT
>NW_025227870.1:0-2909 GCF_018294505.1 Triticum aestivum | reverse complement strand
TCTTTTCATGTTTTGAAAATTCTTTTTTTTACTTATTTATTAAAGTTTACTTTGTTTCGACTTATTTATTTTCTCCTCTTTTTTGCTTTTTTATTTATTTTATGAAAATTCTTTCTTTTTTTATTTTATTTTATTTTATTTTATTTTGTTTCTACTTACTATTGCTATTTTTATTTATTTTATTAAAGTTTGTTTATTTTACTTTATTAAAGATTATTTTGTTTCTACTTATTTCTTTTCGTTTCTTTTTTGCTTTTTTATTTTTTTTATGAAAATTCTTTTTGCTTTTAATGTTTTACACACAAAAGCCCTCTCCCCTGGCCGGTTCATTGGTCCCGGTTCGTGCCTTGAACCGGTACTGAAGACCAACTGGACCCGGTTCAGAGCACCAACCGGGGCCAATGGTGGTGGGCCAGGATCGAGGCCCATTGGTCCCGGTTCGTTCCACCAACTGCGACCAAAGGTGTCAGACGAATCGGGACCAATGCCCCCAAAAGGCCCGGCAGGCCCCTGGCCTCATGAACCGGGACCAATGGGCCCATGGGTCCCGATTCGTGACCGAACAGGGACTAATGGGCTTATCTGGCCCGAACATATGCCCTGTTTTCTACTAGTGGCATCTTGATCCTTTACCCAAATGAGTGTAAGAAGATGCACCCCGGAGTATGATTTTTTATCATCCCTCGTTGGCAATTTGAGAATCTCATTTCGAACTAGGTACCAGATCAGCTGAGCCCAAACAACTTTATGCGCTAACCCCACCTTTACTTTCTCCATCATGGCCGACACATTTTATGGCAACATGTCTCTGCCAGGAACTCGGGGAGGATCCACATTTCCCTGAATTGCAGGATAACGTAGGTAACCGCGGCCAGGTTCAAGTTGGGAGGGAGCTCTTTGTGCTCCGTCATGGGTTGGAGTTGGAGGCCTGTTGTGTTGAGGAAGGACTTGTGGTTGACATTGACACAGGTCGCACAGATGTAGGCGCAGGAGCAGTAGCTACATTGCCTCTGCATGTGGTAGGAGGCGACAAGGTGGAAGATGAGGTCGTGTCGGGGGATACCATCCAGGAGTTGGAGCCACATGATGTCGAGGAGGCTGAGGTGGCGGAGGGCGGGCTCCGTATCATGGTCGTTAGGCCATCCCCGAAGGGAGGATGGAGACTTGTAGATGTGGAACCCGGTGGTGGGAATCTCCTTGGACCTGCCGCCGACACTGACCATGGCGGTGTTGCAGATCTGTTATGAAATTGTGTTGTGATACTGCCGTTCTACCTTCATAAAGTGCATGTCATGTGCACGATGTCTTTGGTGGGCGTCTTGGGAATGATACCATGCATACTCTAGAGGAGGTGCTAGATCTGTATAGTGCCTCTCTCGGGACGCTACATGTTTTCTCAGAAAAAGATGCAACATCTCATTGATATCATACAAAAGAAAAGTAGTTACATCTGGCATAACAAAAGATTGTTTTTATCTCAAAATACAACACATACTTAAAAATTAAAGGTGATGTAAAATAGAAGCACTGAAACAATCGTGCTTCTAACTAGACAATGATAATTCAAATAATTTCATGGTACAGTTGGCAAAATTAAAGGAATGATCAGTCAACAACTGCCCAACACACATGCAAAAACATCTTAGGTCGTGCAGACCAGCATCACTATCCATCCATGATTTAAATACACTTGTGTAGCTCGACAATTCATATGCAAAGACGTGACACATGTTAATAAGAAATGTTCTTACGTCATTCAGAAGGTTGGCAATATCATCCGATGACAAGTCATTAATGTCATTAAGTAGATCATTAGGCTCTTGCTGATTAACCATACTTTCTTGTACAGGAAGAATGCCAACTACATCCCCGCCATCAGGCATTGGAGTTAACTCGACGAAACCATCTGCCCGAAGGTTGGGAAGTGTAAAAATAGTTCTTCCACAGTTAACCATATTAATCTCGGGTTTTGAAGTGCTACCAACACCAAGTGCAGAATTGCCATTCAACATCATCCCTACTGAGCTTTTGTTGGTTGCTATGTTGAATGGCGATATTTTGTCATTGAAACCTGACCGTAATGTAGTGATGCTACCTCTCTTAACCATCTGAGATGGTGCCACTTGAGTAGTATTGTGCGCTTTCAATATCCCTACATTTCTTGGGTAGTAGGTATGTTGAATGGAACTGTTTGTTCATTAAAACCTGCCACTGATATGGTGTTGCCAATTGTCACGACCGGTTTTTCAATAAAATACTTATTGAGAAAATCGATCTTTAGATCCAAGTATAGGAAAAGTTATCCTCATGGGTAGACAAATACTTGATAAACAGAGGACCAGTAGCATTAAATATATTACAGGGTTGAGCTGAGGCTGCTCAACAATTTATTACAAACTCGCCAATATCTTACATAAGGGCGGTTATGACATAGGGGTGTGGTGACATGCTACTAGCTCGAGACAAAAAGTGGTGGTGGATAACTTGACTCCTAACTGGCAGCTCATCGAGCGTCGAGGTGAGGCTCGATGGATTTATTTCTGGGGTGGCGGAAGCGGATATAATACAGTGACCAAATGCAGGATCGCACGGGACTGACTGGGACTCCTCTAGGCGTCGGACTCGCTATCGAACTCTTCATCCATGAGATCGCCTTCATCAACATCTGGCCAAATCAACAAGCCAGGTGAGTACTTTGAAAGTACTCGCAAGACAGTTCGGACAAAAGATATAACAATGCATGCGTGAATGCGTTCTGAGCAAAATTAATGATGCTCATCCCAATAATAAAGTTGTTGCACGACTTGATAAGTAAAATAAATAACTGAAAACCGATCAGGTGTCTGGAGCGACGCCTCGAAAGGTAAACAAATAAAGCTCATGCCACAGTCGGGCGTCTAAGCGACACC
>NW_025227869.1:0-3014 GCF_018294505.1 Triticum aestivum | reverse complement strand
TAAATAGGAAGTTAGAGTTATGGAGACAAACCTTGGAATCGGAAGGGTTTAGGCTTAGTAGAACTAAAACCGAGTACATGATGTGCGGTTTCAGTACTACTAGCTGTGAGGAGGAGGAGGTTAGCCTTGATGGCCAGGTGGTACCTCGGAAGGACACCTTTCGGTATTTGGGGTCAATGTTGCAGGAGGATGGGGGTATTGATGAAGATGTGAACCATCGAATCAAAGCCGGATGGATGAAGTGGCGCCAAGCTTCTGGCATTCTCCGTGACAAGAGAGTGCCACAAAAGCTAAAAGGCAAGTTCTACAGGACGGCGGTTCGACCCGCAATGTTGTATGGCGCGGAGTGTTGGCCGACTAAAAGGCGACATGTTCAACAGTTAGGTGTGGCGGAGATGCGTATGTTGAGATGGATGTGTGGCCACACGAGGAAGGATCGAGTCCGGAATGATGATATACAAGATAGAGTTGGGGTAGCACCAATTGAGGAGAAGCTTGTCCAACATCGTTTGAGATGGTTTGGGCATATTCAGTGCAGGCCTCCAGAAGCTCCAGTGCATAGCGGACGGCTAAAGCGTGCGGAGAATGTCAAGAGAGGGCGGGGTTGACCGATTTTGACATGGGAGGAGTCCGTTAAGAGAGACCTGAAGGATTGGAGTATCGACAAAGAGCTAGCTATGGACAGGGGTGCGTGGAAGCTTGCTATCCATGTGCCAGAGCCATGAGTTGGTTGCGAGATCTTATGGGTTTCACCTCTAGGCTACCCCAACTTGTTTGGGACTAAAGGCTTTGTTGTTGTTTGTTGTTGTTGTTGTTTGTTTCATCACTGATGAGTTGATTCCTGCCTTTATGCATTTCACCTTGTATATCATAGACGCCCCTGAAAAGCCAAAAAATTAAAATGCCTGTGCAACATATGCAAGGAAGCCGGCTGATTGGATCAATCAATGGGAGGTACCTTCGTGAAAATATGAATCATTCACCCTTTTTAGGACATGATGAATGGGCAAGCAGGGAATGTAATTTCTGTTCCTATTTATTACTATCATGCAAACGTGTACTGGTGTGAGCTATTACCTAGAGCATTCCTTGACCACAGAAGTTCACATTGGAGATCAACTACCAGGCTTGTAGTGCTAACAGCTGAGCAATCAGAATAACCACTTTTTTTTGAATTGTATTTATTACAAGTCCCGACTTGCCACTATTGGCTCCATTGGTACATTTTCCAGTTGATTTTTATCGAAATTTGGTGTTTCTTGCAATTTCCAAGTATCTTGATGCAGATATATGCACTTACCTACTCGTTGTTTCCAATGGGATGGGTCCAGATTATCAACATAGCCTATTGTACAATTTTTCTTTATATAATAAATATCTTTTCGTCAGCTTACTTGGAGCTATGCTGGTGTTAACATAGGTTTGCAATTAATTGATCCCACCTTGCTGCTCCTGTAAAAAATTCCAGGTTTATACATATTTTCCCTACTGCAGGACACCAGAATCAAAACATTTATCAGTGAACACAGTGTTGTTTGTTAATGTCAGTTTGCAGGAAATCATATGAATCATCACTCTTATCTGTTTGCATGTTACGTCAGTCAGGCTCAGTATACAAACATATACGAGTTGGTGTCCGTTGCATCTTAATTTCTTTGCGTCTTTGTGTTGTTACGCACACACCTAATCATTTGAACTGACATTTGCTACCCAGGGTAATGCTTGTTGTGTCTCTGTTCAAAATCAGTGGCAGCATCCTGCTCCTGCAAATTGCACCTTGAGCCTTCATCAGCAAGTGTGACAGTGGCAGACAGGTAAGAAGCATGCTTAGTTTGTATAGTCATTTGTTTTAGCAGTTCCGAGGCGGTGGACTACGCCCTGAGGCGCCTTTCACATGGCTATTAATCTTCAGAAGACTGCTGCTTGTGAAGATGTCTCTGAGGTAAGCCAAGGTCGATTTTGGGAGCTTGTACCTGGTCATGCTGTTGTGGTTGCATCTCCTCTACTGATCTGGTTAAGACCATGTTTCATGACAACTTAAGCCGACTTGTCGATACTTTATGGTACTCGGATGACTGAACCGGTGCATTCGCTGTGTGTCTGTACAGGTGAAGAATGGCGGCGGTGACCAGTCGGTGCTTGAATTACGTGTATGGAATGTACCGAGGAGGATCTGCGAATACATGGCCTGACCATACAAAGTGAAGAGTTGTAGATGCAAGCAAGAAGATATCTTTGCTTGTCTAGTGTAGAAATTGTTCATACATGCTAGAAAGAGACCGCGAAATTGTTGGAGCTGCCTGTTACTACTCCCTCCGTCCCAAAATTCTTGTCTTAGATTTGTCTATATACGGATGTATCTATTCACATTTTAGTGTTAGATACATTCGTATCTAGATAAATCTAAGACAAGAATTCTGGGACGGAGGGAGTATTTATTTGCGGAGAAATAGAAACGCAACTGCATCACCGTTCACTTCTTTTGTCTGAATACTGAATATTATAGTACCTTTAAAGATATTGTTCATCAGGGTATGAACAATTACGGGGTATACTATGTTTTTCTGCGCTAACTAAAGATTTATTTATTTTTGCTACTTTAGTTAGTTCTGGAGCGGCAATTTATTCATCAGGGTAAAGCTTGATGGAGCTTCAACACTTTGTGGGATATATATGCGAAGGACGTGGTGTTTTTGCACCCGAGCTCACATGCTCCCTCATGACTAGTAAAATGCCCACATTTCCACGAATGTCATTTTATCACAAATTTTTGCACGCAATGAAAACTTTCATCAATGTTTATAAAAAAAAAATTCAAAAATTTATTTCTTTTTACTATTTTTTTTGATTTTAATGTTCACGGGGGAGCATGCGAGCTCGGGTGCAAAAGAGCACTTTCGGTGAACACAAGGTAAACATTATCTGTCAGCTTCAAACCACCCCTCCCCCCAGTCGCCCTTCCCTATCGACAGGGGGGAACCTAATCGCCGCTGGCCTCTCCTCTCCTCTGCCCT
>NW_025227868.1:0-5597 GCF_018294505.1 Triticum aestivum | reverse complement strand
GACCATGAGTGTACGCTCGCGACGTCCATTGAGCGCAGCTGCATGATTAAGTATTTGGGAAGAAACAAACGAGTTTTATTTTGAAGCTATACATCACCCTGGGCATACTGAATTGTGTGGATCAAGGCTTTTCGCATGTCATGAGCATTAATCATTGATGTCAACTTGGGAGGATGAGATTTCAATAATTTGTGAGAACTTATGACGCATTACTCTTGATCAACTGGTGACCACTACAATTGATAATTGATATTACTGCATATTGACTAGTACTTCGAGTAACTTATATCTCCTCAGATCTAAAGGAAACGCTTCCTAACAGATGTCTGATGGGAGAAAATCTACAGAATGGTCAAGAGACGTAGATGCAGCTTTCATCTCACGGCCGAAATTGATTCCAAATCTCATAGATATGTTTCCAAATCTGGGAGATTTTCTCGCCACATATTCACCCATAATCACTCTCGTAATAATCGCACCTGCCCTAAACCCACGCCAGGCGTCCCTCGTCCCCGTCTCCATAGCGTGCTCCCGAATCACCTCCATCCCTGAGCTCTCACTCTGGATCCATCCGCCACGATCCAGACATTCCCCCTTGGACCTTGAGATTAACCTGGCCGGTGTGCCGTCCCATCCGGTGGCCGCGCTCCTTCTACATGACGCACACAAGGAATGAGCTCACAACCCATTTGCCGCCTGGAGCATCAATAGTACCTTCATGGCACACGGCTTCTGGTTCATCGTGGCAGAGGGTCCGCTCGGTTGAGGAACGAAGCCATCACGTAAGTAAGACAACTGGATTCGCCCCCTTGACCCCCATCTTCCGCAGACACCATCCTCATCTAACCTTGGTATTGAGTCCAAGAAATCTTGATGTACCCCTCTCTGATTTATTTGTATGTTCTAAGTTTTGTTCGCTATGTGCATATGGTTGCATAGTCCCTTTTGCTGGCCTCAAATTTGGGCACTCCATTGTGTACTGCTTGACTCATTCGTCGACTATTACCTCTGAATTTATTACGTACATGAAGCACATGTGCTTCCCAATTTTAGGGGCAACATCTTTTAGGATTTTATTTTCATATATCCAAGCTTCCAACTGATAGTATATATGTAACTGCACCATGTTCTTCATGCTCCTTAATCATTTGTGTTTCTTCATTGTAATGCATATGCTTCTTTCGGAATAGAGTTTGCTTCATTTCGTGTGAGGGTGCAGGCATATGTTTCCATTTTCCTTGATCTGGAGAGAACCATGCATTGCTTCCGAAATATGGCCATGCATTGCTTGGTTTATTGAATCGACCAGTTTATATTACTATATGCATGACACCAAAAAAAAAGGTCTTCTGAAACATATTTCGGCTGCATCTTGCGCCAACTGAATTGCTTCCATTACCTTTGATTTCCCCTTCTCCTTAACTTTATTGTCACTGTTATCCCCCTTGAAACATGACATGCTTCCATATTGTACCCAATATTTTTCTGAATTTTAGTAAATATGCTTATTTCCATCTTATTCTCTGTTTTTTCATTCTCCAATTTAGTAGATTCGCTGCTTACAAGTTATTCTTGCTTACGTTGCCCTGCTTTAATAACAGATTTTTATCAAAAAAAAATTCATTTCTATGTTACACTTTTATTTCTTCAGTTTTGATTCAAGGCATCACCGGGGCGTGTTGCCTTACCTGTCCTAGCCTAGTATAGTGGGGTATTTTACATGCATGTAAAATACTGCTGTAAAAGAAACCCAACAAGAAATAGAGAAAGAAACAAATGAGTTTTATTTTGAAGTTATACATCACCCTCGGCATACTGAATTGTGTGGATCAAGGCTTTTGGCATCTCATGAGCATTAATCATTGATGTCAACTTGGGAGGATGAGATTTGAATAATTTGTGAGCACTTATCACGCATTACTCTTAATCAATTGGTGATCACTAGAATTGATACTGCATCTTCACTATAGTATTACCTCCGTCCTAGTTTACTGGTCCCCATTGTATTTCATGCCAAATTTTGACCATAGATTGAACTAACAAAATGTTCATGCATGTAATAAAAAATTATATCATTAAAAATTATGTTTAAATATATTATATAATTTTTGTTGACAAGCATTAACATTTTATTACTTAAATCTTTGGTTAAAATTTGACACAAATTATAAAGGGGACCTATAAGCCAGGATGGAGGTAGTACTCAATATGGCGAGTAGTATTTATTAACCAAAAATGCATCTTTAAGTAACATATATCTTCTCAGAGCGAAACCAAGTCGCGGGAAGATGTTCTTTTTTCAAGTCTGTCCTGACCTCTCAACTTAATTACCACCTAACCTCCATTTTCCTGCCGCGAGGTACAATCAATGCAATTTGTTACTTCGAGCCTTCCTTTGGGCTGGTACGGACAAAGTGTTTGCCGGCCAATGCAAAATCAAGTGAGATATTGTTTGCCGGTCAGCTAACCGCGGAGGGCTGGAGATCCTGAATCAAGATAAATTTGCGATCATCCTTCGTTTGAAATGGCCACGGTATGAGTTGAATTGTTGGACCTTTTCTATGCGCTCACATTGGTAAAACTTGATGATGGGCGGATGGCAAAATTTTGGCATGCGCCACGGCTTGGGGGCCGCAAGCCAAAGGACATCGCCCCTTCCATCTTCGGAATCTCAAAACTAACATTCTTAAGAGCATCTTCAACAACCGCCCAATTCGCGGCGCGTTAAGAACCAGTTTGCAGCCTGCCGACCGCCTGGTTTGGCGCGGCGCGCAGCGCTGGCTTCAGCAGCCGTGGTGAAATGCAGCGCGCGCGTAGCTTAAGCAGGCGCGCTAAAATGCAGCGCACGCTCTCTCACACAAATAACATATGCGCTCCAAACACAAGCAAGAAGATCAAACACAAACAAAATAGATGAACAATAAATAGTTCAATTCCGTTATTACAGCTCAAACAAATAGTTTATCTTTCATCAATACAACAAATAGTTCAACAATACAACATCAAATGCACAAATCATGATGCTCTTTGGCGGCCATTTCAAGCCCACCACTCATCAATGAGATCCTTCTGAACATCATCATGCGCTGTGGGAAGTCGAATGGCATGATAGGAGGCAACAAAATGGGCCATCCTTTCAGCCCTCCGCCGCACTCGCATGGGATGTCCCAAGAGCTCATAGTGAGAGTAGTCTTCATCTTGGCCACGCTCATTCTTAACGATCATGTTGTGCATGACCACACAAGCGTGCATTATGTACCAAAGCATCTTTTGATCCCAGAATCTAGCCGGTCATCTCACAATAGCAAATTGGGCTTGCAAAATCCCAAAAACTCTCTCCACATCTTTTTTAGCCGCCGCCTGAGCATTATGAAAATTAAGATGTTTCTTACCTTCCGGTTTTTTCAATGGCTTCACAAATATTTGCCACTTTGGGTAGATGACATCCGCAAGATAGTAGCCATACTTGTATGTACTGCCATTAGCTATAAACTTCACCTGCGGCAGTTCACCATTTGCAATTTTATTCATCAATGGTGACCGGTTGACAATGTTGATGTCATTCAAAGATCCAGGCATTCGAAAAAAGCATGCCAAATCCAGGTCTCTTGATCGGCCACCGCTTCAAGGATTATAGTGAAACCCTTTTTTTGGCCGTGAAATTGCCCATGCCATGCCTTTGAACACCACTTGAGCTATCTTTCGTTTGCTCCACCTGAGGTAATGTCACATGTTGTCCTCTTTCCGAAGAGAAATGAAATAGCTTTCATTTTTTGTATCAAGCAATGGAATATCGGAAGACTGTAAAATATTTATTCCAAGCTCTATGATTCTTGGCGTTAATGATCGATTTCCAGTTACGTGTCCTTTTGTCATACTATGTGAAATTAAAACATGCGGATCACTTTTCCAAGGAATAATCTTGTAAGTTGTAACACATGTTCTGAATCTGATGCTGATTCAAATTGTTCATGTTTTGCAGCTGTCATTTGATAAGTTCCAGGCAGATGAGCAAGGTTGGGTCGACACCATCAAATCTGTTAATTCTGGGGGAATGGTGAGGATAAGTACCATGGATTGGCTTGGGCAATCGCAATATGCTTCTCAAACTGTGTTCTGGCCATCTTTGTCGTCAGCGATATCAGAGGCATTTGAACTGCATTTGTTATGCCAATTATGCAGGCAACACAGAGCTTCCTGTAGTATGAGTAGAATTGGCATACTTGGATATATTACTACCTAGGCTGTGTTAGACTGTATTTACATGTGTATATTGTAACGTTGTATACCACCTCATTATATATATATGTGATAGGCCACCCCTAGAGGGTTGTGCTGGTTCCCCCCAAAGCCTATTGTCTTACATGGTATCACGCTAGGTTACGTCCGCTTCCGCCTAAAAACCCTAAACCGCCGCCGCGGCCACCGCCGCCGCGGCCACCGCCGCCGCGGCCACCGCCGCCGCCGCCGCCACCGCCGTCGCCGTCGCCCGACTGCTATGACGTCCGCCGCTGCGTCCGGCTCCACCGCCACCGGCTTTCTGCCGGCCTCCCTCGCGGCACTTCTCTCGAGGCCGCTGGATGCCGCCTCCCTTCAGGCGCCGATCGGGACACGGAGCGTCGGCTCCCTCTTCGCGCTCCCGCCGGCTGCTACTTCGCCCGGGCAGGCGCTTGTGGCCCACACCGCCGTCGCCCCGTCAACCGCGGCTGTCGCGCCCTCGGCCACTGCGCCGCTGGTGGCGGAGGACGTCGCGCTGGCAGGCTTCGCGGCATCAACCGCGGCCATCGCGCCCTCTGTCACCGCGCCGGCTGGCCCTCTGACTGTCTCCACGGTGGTCTCACCTCAGCCAGTCTCCTCGATGGGATCGCAGCCGCCGCCGCCGTTTCACTTCGGCCATCTCATCACCATCAAGTTGTCGTCGGACAATTACATCTTCTGGCGCGCGCAGGTTCTTCCGCTTCTTGGGAGTCACTATCTGCTTGGCTATGTCGACGGCTCTCTCCCTTGCCCTCCTGCGCTGGTTGACAGCGTGCACGGTCCGGTCTATAATCCGGCTCACCGTGTCTGGACAGGGCAGGATCAGGCGAACCTCTCCTCCATCCAGGGGTCGCTCTCTCCGGCCGTTGCTGGGCTTGTTGTCTTCGCCAAGACGTCCCACGAGGCATGGACTATTCTTGAGCGCTCGTTTGCGGCACAGTCGCAGGCTCGTGTATCTGGGCTCCGTCGCCAACTTGGGGAGTGTCAGAAGCTTGACTCCACCGCCACTGAGTTCTACAACAAAGTCAAGAGTCTCGCCGATACGCTGGCCTCCATTGGACAGCCCCTCACCGACTCCGAGTTCAACTCGTTTATTGTCAATGGTCTTGATGAGGAGTATGACGCCCTAGTCGAGATCATCAATGAGAGGGGCAACTCCACGCCCATGCCAGCACACGAGGTCTTTTCACGCCTCCTGCTTACTGAGCAACGAGTCGAGACGCGCCGATCCAGGGGCAACGGCGCCCTCTCGGCAAACGCCGCCACCAAGGGTGGTCGCTCCTCTGCTTCATCCAGGGCTCCTTCGGGGCAGTCACCACCACCCGCCTCGGCCCCTCCTC
>NW_025227867.1:0-16970 GCF_018294505.1 Triticum aestivum | reverse complement strand
CAGAGCTGGGCTTGCACCGGCGGCCGCAGGGAGTCGCCGCTCCTTCGCACGCTGCGCCGCCCGCTCCGACGTCGCCGCGCGGGGGGAAGCGGACCTGAGCTTGCCTGGGCTTGCACCGGCGGGCAGCTGCGGCGGGGAAGCTGCTTGGGCTTGCACCGGCTGCCCGGCGGCCGGCCGTACGGAGTCGCCGCCGCGTCGCTCCCCGACGGAAAACAGAGTTTGCGGCGCCGGCTCGCCGATGGGCCTGCCACGTTGATTTAGGGTTTGTGAGTCCCCACTTTGATTGGGCTTTGTAAGCCCCTCACGGCCCACGTTGCAAAGCCCATACATTATTGCTCACGGCACTGTTTGGGTTTGGGCAAAGCCTGAAAATCGAGCTGAATTTTGCATGAATACAATAATTCGCTCAAAGCAATTCGAATTTGTATTTACGGAACGGCTAACTTGACTGTAATTTTGTGAACTCAGTCAAAATTCTCCACCTATGCATTTACCGAAACCGGCGTCTTTTGCGGAGATTAATTCAACTCCTGATGGATAACTTCAGTAACGGAACGAGATTGTGATCACCATATGCTACAGTACCATGCAATGTGCGATGGTTTAGGGGTTTTGCCTCATCTCACAACTTGTGCCATCACCGTAGTGTATTTCATCTAGAACATCAACATGTGCCGACGTGCGGGAGAGCAGGTCTCCGGAATCGTTCATCCTTGTGATCCTACACCAGGAGAGGAGTGGATGAATTAGGTTTTAGGGAAGCTCTATGACGACTGGTCAAGTTTGTCACCATGGGTCGACTTTCGTCCAAGTCAGGCGGCGCTACCATCATCATCTTCAACGACATCTACATCATGTCATCACCAACATCGTAGTCAACACCGTCGCTCCAACAACATCTACGACTACCAACGAACAATACATGCGTCGTGATCCATACATTTCTCGAATTATGGTTGTTGTTATATGTGCGATGCTCTGTGCATGTTTTCGATATCTACTTGGTCAATATCTACTTGGTCAATCGTTATGTGCTGAAAACTGAAAAACACATTTTTCACTTCACGGAAAATTCACATGAAAGCTTTCTTTTCCACAGAAGAAGGCCAGAACACAGCCAAAATCAACTGCCTTCCTACCTATGGAGTGTTAGAGATATATTTGGGTTACATGTATTTGATAGTATAGGATTTGTTAACCGTTTCCTACCTTATCTTCAGGAGAGGCTTCTTGTCCTTCAAGTCTTGTACTCAATATATACTCGCCCTCGACGCTCAATAATACATCCATCATATTCCGTTGATCCCTCCCTCTCCCTTCTAACATGGTATCAGCCTAACCGCTCCAAACCCTAGCTGCCGCCCACGGCTTCCGCCCTACGCGCCGCCCCCGGGGCGGTCGGCCTCCATGACCGCCGCCTGCTACCCTATTTTGTTCTCGTTTAATCTTCATGGAATAAAAACTCCTAATGTAATGAGGTGCTTGATCTCAGAGGCAAGATGGCCATAAGCTGATCATACCAAACCCTCTCCAGACAAAGTAGCCAGTGCCTCCAAAGAATTTGATTGTACAATCACTGGTCCTTCCGAATGTTGTATTGCTAGTGCCATGCCTTGCATTAACACATGGATTTTGGCCTCCAAAGCATCATTGCAGTCGAATAAAACCTATACGTAGCAAATATAACACTTTCGTCGGGCCTTCTTAGAATCATACCAGCCGCTGTTGTCCTATCCGTTTCTAAAAACTTGACTGTAATTTTTTGAACTCAATCAAAATTATTCTCCACCTATATATTTACCGAAACCGGCATCTTCTGCGGGCATAAATTCAGTTCTTGATGGATAACTTCAGTAACGGAATGAGATTGTGATCATCGTATGCTACAATACCATGCAATGTGCGATGGTTTAGGGCTGCCTCATCTCACAACTCCAGGGGCGAGGTCAAAAGGGCCTTTCACCGCCTCGCGCTGCAGTACCATTCGGACGTCGCGCGCCAAGAAAACAACGACAACGTGGACTTCCAGGGGATCAACGTGGCGTACTAGAGGGTGATGAGCAACATGCGGGAGGCGGAGGCAACGCTCGAGTACTGGCGCCGCTGCTACGGCCTCGCCGATGAGGACCTCGACCGCTACTGCCGCTACCTCAACGACAAGGACGACTGGACGAGGACGACTGGTTCGCCGACCTCTGAAATGGCGCCTGCAAGATTCTTGCCATGGCAGAGGCAGCGGCACTGTAAATTAATCTGTAGTATGCCACTCTCTACACCTCCGCTGTTTTATCGTGGAGGGAAGAGGCGTAGTAGAATGAAATTCAGGGTTCTAATTATTGTAATTTAAACATTCTTATTTCCACTATGAAGATAAGAAAACATAGCAGGAATTAATCTACAGTTGTGATTTGTGACTCGGGAACGCCTCTTCCCTTTGGATTTCCAAAGGAAGAGACGCCTCTTTCGTTTTCAGTGATAGTGGCACAGTGGCCCTGACTAGTGACTGCTGGATGCTTGATAATAAGAAGAAAGTTTAATACAAGACTGTCGTCCAGAGGCGATTTTTTTTTTGAAAGACTACTAGCTGGCGGTCGACCAATCAACAACTCTTGTTTGACTCTTAGCAAAAATAGTTGGCGGCATTGAAGGATGGTTCCGGAAGACACACGCATTTCTTTCATTCCATAGCGCCCAAGCGACAAGAATGACAAGTGCGGCCATCACTTTACTCTGTTTGCCTGATGGATGAGTCACCGCAAGCTACCACTCCGAGAGAGCGAGTTGAAATTTACCCAGTGATCAGCATTCAAGAAGTTTAGGCCAAGCCAATCCCAAACCACTTCCAAATGTGAACGGAGAGACAACGCCTGAATATAATGTGAGCGGCAGTCTCTGGCTCCCTTCTACAAACCTGACAAAGCCCATAATTTGGCCATCCTCTTCTCTGAGTCAGTAGTCCAAATGGTAGGTCCCATGGATATGCCGAGGCAGTGGTGTAGTTGCCATGCATGGTGAGCTTCCAAGTTATAGTGTCGGCGACCTCATCGGTAAGGTTGACCTCCTATAGCATCATCCAAAGGGAGAAAAACTCTTGCAATTGAGTTACATTCATACCGGCAGAGGTGTTTATATTTCTTATCCAAGTCTCACCCGACATGGTGCTCTTGACGTTCCCATTAGTGGAATTTGAGATTCCGAAAATAGAAGGGGTGATGTCCTGTGGCTTGCGCCCCCAAGCCGTGGCGCATGCCAAAATTTTGCCATCCGCCCATCACGAAGTTTTACCGATGTCAGCAAGTAGAAAAGGTCCAACACATACTGTGGCCATTTCAAACAAAAAGCGGTCATGAATTTATCTTGATTCAAGATCCCCAGCCCTCCGCGGTTGGTTGGCCGACAAACAATATCTCAATTGATTTTGCATTGGCCACCAGGCACTTTATCCGTACCAGCCCAAAAGAAGGCTCTGAAGTAACAATGGCATAGATTGTACTTCGCGGCAGGAAAATGGAGGTTATGTGGTAATTAAGTTGAGAGGTCAGGACACACTTGATCAAAGAACATCTTCCCACGACTTGGTTTAGATCTGAGAAGATATATGTTACTTAAAGATGCATTTTTTGGTTAATAAATACTACTCGCCATATTGAGTACTACCTCCGTCCTAGTTTTTAGGTCCCCTTTATAATTTGTGTCAAATTTTGACCAAAGATTTAACTAATAAAATGTTAATGCTTTCAATGATATAACTTTTTGTGACATGCATGAACATTTTGTTAGTTCAATATATGGTAAAAAATTGGCATGAAATACAATGGGGACCAATAAACTAGGACGGAGGTAATACTATAGTGAAGATGCAATATCAATTGTAGTGGTCACCAATTGATTAAGAGTAATGCGTCATAAGTGCTCAAAAATTATTCAAATCTCATCCTCCCAAGTTGACATCAATGATTAATGCTCATGGCATGCCAAAAGCCTTGATCCACACAATTCAGTATGCCGAGGGTGATGTATAACTTCAAAATAAAACACATTTGTTTCTTTCTCTATTTCTTGTTGGGTTTCTTTTACAGCAGTATTTTACATGCATGTAAAATACCCCACTATACTAGGCTAGGACAGGTAAGGCAACACGCCCCGGTGATGCCTTGAATCGAAACTGAAGAAATAAAAGTGTAACATAGAAATGAAATTTTTTTTTGATAAAAATCTGTTATTAAAGCAGGGCAACGTAAGCAAGAATAACTTGTAAGCAGCGAATCTACTAAATTGGAGAATGAAAAAACAGAGAATAAGATGGAAATAAGCATATTTACTAAAATTCAGAAAAATATTGGGTACAATATGGAAGCATGTCATGTTTCAAGGGGGATAACAGTGACAATAAAGTTAAGGAGAAGGGGAAATCAAAGGTAATGGAAGCAATTCAGTTGGCGCAAGATGCAGCCGAAATATGTTTCAGAAGACCTTTTTTTTTGGTGTCATGCATATAGTAATATAAACTGGTCGATTCAATAAACCAAGCAATGCATGGCCATATTTCGGAAGCAATGCATGGTTCTCTCCAGATCAAGGAAAATGGAAACATATGCCTGCTCCCTCACACGAAATGAAGCAAACTCTATTCCGAAAGAAGCATATGCATTACAATGAAGAAACACAAATGGTTAAGAAGCATGAAGAACATGGTGCAGTTACATATATACTATCAGTTGGAAGCATGGATATATGAAAATAAAATCCTAAAAGATGTTGCCCCTAAAATTGGGAAGCACATGTGCTTCATGTACGTAATAAATTCAAAGATAATAGTCGATGAATGAGCCATGCAGTACACAATGGAGTGCCCAAATTTGGGGCCAGCAAAAGGGAATGCACATAGCGTACAAAATTTAGAACATACAAATAAATCAGAGAGCGGTACATCAAGAATTCTTGGACTCAATACCAAGGTTAGATGAGGATGGTGTCTGCGGAAGATGGGGGTCGAGGGGGCAAATCCAGTTGTCTTACTTACGTGATGGCTTCGTTCCTCAACCGGGCGGACCCTCCGCCACGATGAACCAGAAGCCGTGTGCCATGAAGGTACTATAGATGCTCCAGGCGGCAAATGGGTTGTGAGCTCATTCCTTTGTGTGCGCCAGGTTACTCTCAAGGTCCAAGGGGGAATGACTGGATCGTGGCGGATGGATTCGGAGTGAGAGCTCAGGGATGGAGGTGATCCGGGAGCACGCTATGGAGACGGGGACGAGGGACGCCTGGCGTGGGTTTAGGGCAGGTGCATTATTACGGGAGTGATTATGGGTGAATAGGTGGCGAGAAAATCTCCCAGATTTGGAAACATATCTACGAAGGTGATGCGTCATAAGTGCTCACACATTATTCAAATCTCACCCTCCCAAGTTGACATCAATGATTAATGCTCATGACATGCGAAAAGCCTTGATCCACACAATTCAGTATGCCGAGGGTGATGTATAGCTTCAAAATAAAACTCGTTTGTTTCTTTCTCTATTTGTCACGGGCTTTTTTACAGCGAGACTGAAATCCAATTAAAGTTCTTTACATGCATGTAAAAAAACTAGGCTAGGACAGCCAAGGTAACACGATCCGGCGATGTCTTGAATCGAAACTGAAAACCTATTCGGACACACCTCGTCGTGATCGTTCCTAGGAATAATAGGACTAATGCTATCTTCTTGTGGTTGTAGCTGCTGATTGGGAGATGAGGAGGTTCGGAAGGCTGAGGAGATGCCTCCTGCTTGGACTCCGGCAGAGTGGAACCGAACGACCACGACCGTATCCGGTGCATCCCGGCAAAGGCGGCGGCGGAGAAGCCAACCGCGACCTCCTCCGGTAGAATTCTGCGCAGATCAACGGTTGCATTGGCCTGGTACAGGGCGCCGTCGATGAGTAGAGCAGCAGCCAGCGTCCTGGAGTCGTTGTGGTATTTCACGGTGGCCTCCATGACACTGGACGTCGTGAGGTTCTTGCCGGGCCATGTCGCCGTCGTGTGCGCGGGCGCCGTGGAGTTGCTGGAGCTGATGTCGATGCCGACATGGTTGAGGAAAGCGTCAAACCCTACCGTCACGATGGCCAGGCCGGCGCCGGCGCTGCTGCTGCTGCTGCACGGGACGTCCACGGAAGGGAGGTGGCCGAGGAAGAAGGCCATCCTATTCCTATCGCCTGGCTGCTGCGGCGGGCTGTCCTTGTCCTTGTCTGGGGTGATCTGGAATGAGAAGGCGGTGGCGAAGCTAGCCGCCTCGCCGGTGGCGCCGTTCCACAGCGGCACTTTGTACCGGTACAACGCCCGGCTATTCTTCGACAGTTCGAGCGCTGGTGGGCTGATGAGTACGTCGCCGGAGGCAATGATCGACGAGCCTGCACCGGCGTCGGAGAAGTCGAGGCTGAAGGAGAGCGAGAAGGCCCCGCGCGGAGCGAGGTAGAGGCATAGCAACGAAGCGAGGACTAGGGTGGCGGTCGGACGACGGCGGCGAGAGCCCATTGCTTGGCCGTGGTGCTTGGGAGAGAGGAACCATGAGGAGCATCATGAAATAGGGAACGGGATTTAGTGGCGGAGTAGTTAGTTGTCATGGTCAAATTTAGAGCATAAATGGTGAACACGAAAGGAACTAGAGAGCCCACGGATTGATGGCATTGTCGTTGAAATTTTCTAGATAAGGCCATTAGATTACACAGGATCTAGTCACTATCATACTATTAGAGTCAATTACACCACAAGTGTCTAAACTTGGCAAAAAAATTCACTTTGATGCTGAAACTTGTGGTGTACAGATATGTGGTGACAGAACTTGGCTTCGTCAGAATCAGGTTTGCATACATACTGAACGCTGACGAGGCGTGCCAGCGAGGCGCGGGGCCCTTTGTCAGTGGCTGGAAGGCGCGGGCAGAGGCGTGTGGCCTGTCTATTTGCGGCGAACCCCCTGAATGTTTTATTTTTGACACAAAAAAGACCCTGCAGAGCACAACGCTAATTGAAGATTGCTAAATGTGCCAAGAAGCGATACTGTGCGTTTTTAGTTCGTTTCCTCCCAACATCCTACTGGTAACATGCGTCATTCTTGCACTAACAGATCTTTGGTTCGAATCCCAGATCCCTCAATTATTTTGTGTATGCAGTTTTGGCAACAAAAAAATCAGTTGTGCTCACTATAAATTCAGAGAAAAGCATAGGCATCAGTTTCAGAGAAGATATTGCAACATGGAGGGCTACTGGCTGTGTTGGTGATCTCTGCCAACTTGTTTTTCCTCTTCTTTGGTGTTTTTTGCTTGCCGCTTGTGGCTGGGCTTCGCCTCTGCTTATTCAGTGTGTATACAGAGTTTAAATCTGACTGCAGTTCTAGATCGCCTAGACTGTCTAGGCTAGCTGTAATCTCCCCTTTTTTCTATCTAATAAAAGATCGGCCTATGGCCCTTCAACAGTTTTTGACAGCATAATTTCAGTCAGTACAAATTCAGAAAATGCAATTTGTGTATGCAGTTTTTGATAGCAAAAATTCAGTTTTACTCAGTATAATTTCAGAGAAAGCATAAGCTTAATTTTGTTCCAGAGATTGCACATACAGTTTTTGATAGCAAAACTTCAGAAAATGCATTT
Organism: Triticum aestivum; assembly: GCF_018294505.1. NCBI lineage: Eukaryota > Viridiplantae > Streptophyta > Magnoliopsida > Poales > Poaceae > Triticum > Triticum aestivum. The sequence continues at coordinate 9,346 of NW_025227867.1, read as the reverse complement.
TTGTCAATAACACAGGAAACAAAAAACATCGAAAAATTTGCTCACTATAAATTCAGAGAAAAAGCATAGGCATCAGTTTGTTCTGGAGATGTTATATACAGTTTTTGACAGCAAAATTTCAGTCAGTAGAAATGCAGAAAATGCAATTTGTGTATGCTGTTTTTGACAACAAAAATTCAATTGTACTCAGTACAATTTCAGAGAAAAGCATAATTAAGCATAATTTTGTTCGGGAGATTGCGCATATAGTTTTTGATAGCAAAAATTCAGAAAATGCATTTTTGTCAGTAACATGGAAACAAAAAACATCAGTTTTTGACAGGAGAATTTCAAACTTGATAGCAGCAGAACATTATTTTGTCCAACCTCAGGTTACTTCATACAAGTCTAATTAAATAGAGCAGCAAAACACATGTTCAGATCCTCACATTACAGCATAAATAAAAGGGAAATTAGTCTTATAACATGTCTTATAACATGAACTAATTCACTTTGCATTGTGATCTATAAGGTTTGGAAATCATCAACCCACTCCTCTTCTGGTGCATTTTGTGTGACTGGCTCCTCTTCTGCTTGCACATAAGAACTTTCTGAATTTGGTCCAAACATAAGGTTCCACAACCCAACACCTGGTCTGGTATATTCTTCCCCTGCTCCTCTTCGAGCTGCTTGGTTGGTTGCTCCTCTGCCTGCTCTGCTAGCTGATCCTCTAGCTCCCCTTCCACCTCTATTGTGTGTTGTTCCAGAACCCCTTCCTCCCCTAGTAGCTGCTCCACCAGCTTCTCTACCTCCCCTGCCAGCTGCTCCACCAGCTCCTTACCTCCCCTACCAGCTGCTCCACCAGCTCCAGCGGCTCTTCTCTTTCTTCCTCTTGAAATCGCAGCAACTTGGTTGCTTGACTGTGGTACATCTTCTAGCTAGTATGTCTTCAGTGACTCCTCTTCTTCTAACCCTACCACTTGACATAGCAGTTGTAACCCTGGGAGGGGTATTTCATTTCTTGCTTGTGCAACAAATGTTGATTCTGGATCCATGTGTGCATGGACTGTGTGTGGCACTATGTTCTAAACAAAGTAGAAATGACATGTTAGTGTATGTTGCCAAGTGTACAATGTAGAAGCAAAGCGAGTTCATCAACATGTTTCAACTTACAGAAATGATTGTAGGATCATCATACGCCTCTTCTTCATCGTGTGCAATATTTGTAGGTTGAGGTGCATCTCCGTTGGTCTCCTCCCACTTCTTATGGCCTTTCTTGTTGTGATATGCACTTCCACAAAGAGAGCAGTGCATGGTTACACCATGCTTTGTCAGCTTCTTCCCACCTTCTTTCATCAACTTCTCCTCTAGATCTTTCTTCCTGTTCCTCCTTGGTCTGCCCATTACCTTAGTGTACACAGGTGGATGTACATCAATGCCATGCATCTTAGTCCAATGCTCTTGGTCCCTCACCGGCTTTACATTGAAAGCATATGCCTTTTTGTATGTCCCTACTGAGTAGCACTCATGCACCAAGCTTGCAGGATCAATTCTCTCATTTCTAGCACAAGCAATAGCATGGTGACAAGGAATGCCGGATAGGTCCCATCTTTTGCAGTCACACGTTTCCATTTCCAAGTCCACTATGTACGAGTGGTTCATTGACACAACCTTGAACACGTTCTGACCAGCTCCAAAGACCATGCAGTTTGCAGTCCAATCAGTGTACTTGTCCATCTTTTTCTGAATTTTTGGGGCATGTGTTTCCATGTCTTAGGGCATGTGTGCTGATCACAGTATTTCTTGATCACAAAGCTACTTTTCCTGTTATCCATCCCTGCTTTCAAGTACCATGGGCAATTATCAATGCATACTGCTTCTACTGTAGTTGATGTGTTTCTTGTCTTTTTTATTGCAACTCTATTTCCAGTGCTATAAGAGGTAATAGCATGCCTCAACTCCTCAACAGTACCAAACACCATACCTAATCTGAATACAGGGGCATTCAAATCAGTTTCTGGATTGAAAGCCTTGAAGTTGTACTTGAGTTTGCCCCTCTCTTCTTTGGATAACATTATGGTTGGATCATCTAGAGCATCTTCTGCTAGCTCTGTTTCATAGTCACATGTATAAACCTTTTCCCTGTGATCATCCACCTCTTTGTCAACATGTTCCTCAAACAGATCATCGTCCCCATCCATTATATCATAATCACAATGATCAAACCAATCAACTTCATAGTCAATGTGCTCTGCAGGGTCTTTTTCGTGTAAAAAATAAAACATTCAGGGGGTTCGCCGCAAATAGACATGCCACACGCCTCTGCCCGCGCCTTCCAGCCACTGACAAAGGGCCCCGCGCCTCGCTGGCACGCCTCGTCAGCGCTCAGTACATTTGCAAACCCGATTCTGATCGTACATGCACGACGAAGCCAAGTTCTGTCACCACATATCTGTACGCCACAAGTTTCAGCACCAAAGTGAATTTTCTTGCCAAATTTAGACACTTGTGGTCCTTATTATCACCATACCGGTTGTCTTTGTGCTTTATTTTGCTCCGTTTGCGAGCTGTAAGACCTTTGTGATGACTCTTTCTGGATTTTTAATAAAAAGGCCGCATGCATCATCATGATGCAGAGGCCGCGGGTATACCTCCATTTCCAAAAAAATACTGTTTTACTTTACTGTTTAATAATCCCAACTGAACCAAGTTTAAGAACGACGAGTCAGCTGCCTGTAGTTGACCTTAATTGGTAGTCAGAAAAGCTACCAGCAAGATGCCTCTCATGATTTAGAGTTTTGACAAATCAGTTTTATGAACCAAGTTTAGTAACGTGTAGATGAGTACTACTCCGTATTTCTTTAGAGTGTACACCGGCTGAGCTTCTTGGTTGGCGGGACGTCCGAGCACTGTTTGCACGTGAAGAGAAAATTATATGCATGTACTCTGACTGCACATACTGTAGGAGGCTGGATATGTCGTATCTGCGAGCGTGCTAGAGTTACTTGTATTACTGTACATGTAGGCCTGCAAATCAAAATGGCATGTCAGCCTAGGTACGGATCGCGAGGCAAGACAGGTACAACCAACGGACAGGATAGTAGGGTGTACCTACACCCGAGAGTAGAAAAGCCACTCTTTCAACCTCTTTCCTCCCTCAACCGGGCGGACCTTCTGCCAGGATGAACCAGAAGCCGTGTGCCATGAAGGTACTATAGATGCTCCAGGCGGCAAATGGGTTGTGAGCTCATTCCTTGTGCGCGTATGTAGAAGGAGCACGGCCACCGGATGGGACGACGCACCGGCCAGGTTACTCTCAAGGTCCAAGAGGGAATGACTGGATCGTGGCGGATGGATTCGGAGGTAATAAATTCATGTACATGTGCTTCATGTACGTAATAAATTCAGAGGTAATAGTCGATGAATGAGCCATCCAGTACACAATGGAGTGCCCAAATTTGGGGCCAGCAAAAGGGACTATGCAACCATATGCACATAGCGAACAAAACTTAGAACATACAAATAAAGCAGAGAGGGGTACATCAAGATTTCTTGGACTCAATACCAAGGTTAGATGAGGATGGTGTCTGCGGAAGATGGGGGTCGAGGGGGCAAATCCAGTTGTCTTACTTACGTGATGGCTTCGTTCCTCAACCGGGCGGACCCTCCGCCACGATGAACCAGAAGCCGTGTGCCATGAAGGTACTATAGATGCTCCAGGCGGCAAATGGGTTGTGAGCTCATTCCTTTGTGTGCGCCAGGTTACTCTCAAGGTCCAAGGGGGAATGACTGGATCGTGGCGGATGGATTCGGAGTGAGAGCTCAGGGATGGAGGTGATCCGGGAGCACGCTATGGAGACGGGGACGAGGGACGCCTGGCGTGGGTTTAGGGCAGGTGCGATTATTACGGGAGTGATTATGGGTGAATAGGTGGCGAGAAAATCTCCCAGATTTGGAAACATATCTACGAGGGTGATGCGTCATAAGTGCTCACAAATTATTCAAATCTCACCCTCCCAAGTTGACATCAATGATTAATGCTCATGACATGCCAAAAGCCTTGATCCACACAATTCAGTATGCCGAGGGTGATGTATAGGTTCAAAATAAAACTCGTTTGTTTCTTTCTCTATTTCTCACGGGCTTTTTTACAGCGAGACTGAAATCCAATTAAAGTTCTTTGCATGCATGTAAAAAAACTAGGCTAGGACAGCCAAGGTAACACGATTCGGTGATGTCTTGAATCGAAACTGAAATCCTATTCGGACACACCTCGCCGTGATCGTTCCTAGGAATAATAGGACTAATGCTATCTTCTTGTGGTTGTAGCTGCTGATTGGGAGATGAGGAGGTTCAGCAGGCTGAGGAGATGCCTCCTGCTTGGACTCCGGCAGAGTGGAACCGAACGACCACGACCGTATCTGGTGCATCCCGGCAAAGGCGGCGGCGGAGAAGCCAACCGCGACCTCCTCCGGTAGAATTCTGCTGAGATCAACGGTTGCATTGGCCTGGTACAGGGCACCATCGATGAGGAGAGCAACAGCCAGCGTCCTGGAGTCGTTGTGGTATTTCACGGTGGCCTCCATGACACTGGACGTCGTGAGGTTCTTGCCGGGCCATGTCGCCGTCGTGTGCGCGGGCGCCGTGGAGTTGACGGAGCTGATGTCGATGCCGACATGGTTGAGGAAGGCGTCAAACCCTACCGTCACGATGGCCGGGCCTCCGCCGGCGCTGCTGCGCGGGACGTCCACGGAAGGGTGGTGGCCGAGGAAGAAGGCCATCCTACCGCCTGGCTGCTGCGGCGGGCTGTCCTTGTCCTTGTCTGGGGTGATCCGGAAAGAGAAGGCGGTGGCGAAGCTAGCCACCTCGCCGGCGGCACCGTTCCACAGCGGCACTTTGTACCGGTACGACGCCCGGCTGTTTTTCATCAGCTGGAGCGCCGGTGGACTGACGAGTGCGTCGCCAGCCACGACGATCGACGAACCGGCGCCGGCGTCGGAGTAGTCGAGGCTGAAGGAGAGCGAGAAGGCCCCGCGCGGCGCGAGGTAGAGGCATAGCAACGACGCGAGGACCAAGGTGGTGGTCGAACGACGGCTAGAGCCCATTGCTTGGCCGTGGTGCTTGGGAGGGAGGAACCATGAGGAGCATCATGAAATAGGGAAAGGGATTTAGTGGCGGAGTAGTTAGTTGTCATGGTCAAATTTAGAGCACAAATAGTGAGCACGAAAGGAACTAGAGAGCCCACGGATGATGGTGTTGTCGTTGAAATTTTCTAGATAAGGCCATTAGATTACACAGGATCAAGTCGCCATCGTACTATCATATAAGTAAAGTCTAATGGTCGTTCAACAAAGCGGTTGACACACTTGACTTTTTTCTTATTCTTATCTTTTTTTATTTACTCATCAAGTTTTGCTTTCCTTGTTACATACCGAATATAAGAGGACACAAGCAGGTCGAACAAGTTCACAGCCATTCATTCAGTCTTCAGAAGCAACGTATGTGAGGCTCACAGCTAACATACAACTAATACTCTAGGTCACAGCCACAACTTGCTACGGGGCAACAGCTACAAGGTATTACAATGTACTCCCTCCGTCCCAAAATTCTTGTCTTAGATTTGTCTAAATACGGATGTATCAAGTCACGTTTTAGTATTAGATAGATTCATATCTAGTCAAATATAAGACAAGAATTTTGGGATGGAGGGTGTACTACTAAGCAAACTAGAAGAACGCCCGTGCGTTGCAACGGGGCCACATTAACTTTAAGAGTTCAATATTACGACATTGGCGACCTTTTTTACCATCAAATCCTCACACACACAGACACACACTCTCCCTCCGTCTTCCTCACTCTCTATCCCCCTCTCCCTCTCTCTCTAACACACACACATATCCATCTTTTTGGGTACGGAATCATAATCCATCTATTTCACACATACACGCTAGTGCATAACAATATGGATTATGTGTATTATATTTGCCACCAGAACTGAGGGAATTAATTTCATGTAAATCGACCAGCCACAGCTCCAAGAATACGCGGACGAGGTGGCTCGGGTCGGCGTCGGCGCCGTCCAGCGCGGGCCACGGGCCCGCTTCCAAGTGCACGTGCAATGCATATCTTCACAAATATTATAACCAGATGTGAGAAATCACATGCATAGAAAAGACATTCTGATAGCAATCCAAATACCATACTCAATTGAATACCTAACCTGGACAATACTCTTATTTCTATGCGCCAAAAAAAATTGGAATAGCAAAGCTAAGTATGCCTACATACGCTCAGATTATATATAAGAATCTTGCGTGAACAATTGCAACAAAGCACTAAGCAGCGATAAATTTAAATAAAAAATCCATTAACTATCCAGGCAACAGGCTTGTTACAACATAGAGAGATAGGAAAATGTCACCTTCAGTAATGTAGCGCAAAGGAGTGGAACGAAGCATGAATGAGCGGTTGTCTGTTCTTCTCCATGTACATGGATCAGCAGTAGAGGCCAAGTATATAAGTACTTGATCGAACTCCACACTCCACTCTTCGTGTACGGAGAGCCATGTCATCTTCTCGCCGCTGCAGCATGGGAGGACGGCTGGTTCACGTGACCCTCCAGCTGGGGGATCCATGGTGGCTGACCGTCGAGCTCGAGGCAGAGAAGTTGAGGGCAGTAGTGGCAAGATCCATGCCGGCCAACCGGGCGAAGAGGAGGTCGTCGGGGAGGGACACATCGGCAAGATCCGGTCACCACGCGACCTGAAGAGCAACAGTGATCTCCACAAACTGTAGGCCGACGGCGTGCTCCATCCCCTGCGATGGGGTGACCATGGCGGTGGCCACAGCTCCTCATGCTCACCTCGATCTTGGCGACACACCCTGAGTGTAGGAGGCAGCAACGACCTCGACGAAATCATGGCCTCCATCCCGGAACGCAATCATGTCGCTCTAAATAAATGGATTCAATCATGTGACTCTAATTACTTCGGATTGTTATGTGCACACTAAGCGGGGTGCAGTTAGGAAAGAAAATGTTCTCTAATTAAAGTGATTGAGTGATTTAAGGTAAGGTTAATTAATTTAGATTTGATTTTTAGTGATTGTTAGTAAAGTACGATGCGTCTTTAAAATCTTTTATTTTTTTCCTTAAAATATATTATTTGTTTCCTAAAGAAATTTGCAATAATGGAAGATATCGGTTGATTTGGATAAGTTAGTAAATTTAAATCCGTGATTGCGTGCACGTTTGGAAAGTGCTGATCTCCACAAGCTGTAGGCCGACGGCGTGCTCCATCCCCTGCGATGAGGTGACCATGGCGGTGGCCACAGCTCCTCATCCTCGCCTCGATCTCGGCGACACACCCTGAGTGTAGGAGGCAGCAACGACCTCGACGAAATCATGGCCTCCATCCCGGAACGCAATCATGTCGCTCTAAATAAATGGATTCAATCATGTGACTCTAATTACTTCGGATTGTTATGTGCACACTAAGCGAGGTGCAGTTAGGAAAGAAAATGTTTTCTAATCAAAGTGATTGATTGATTTAAGGTAAGGTTAATTAATTTAGATTTGATTTTTACTGATTATTAGTAAAGTATGATGTATCTTTAAAATCTTTTATTTGTTTCCTTAAAATCTATTATTTGTTTCCTAAAGAAATTTGCAATAATGGAAGGTATTGGTTGATTTGGATAAGTTAGTAAATTTAGATCCGTGATTCCGTGCACGTTTGGAAAGTCTTGATTTGCAAGGAAAGAGCCGAGGGATAAATAAACCGGTGAATAAGAAACCATCATCGAAAAAAATCTACGACGGTTAACCTACGAAAAAAACCCGGGCGAAAGTGGTGGGACGAAAAAAAACCTGAAAGCGAGATTACCAACTGCTCCATTAGGAGTAGAGATTAACAAGAGAAATATGATTACCTGACTAAGCAAAGAAAACGAGCGAGCCGCCTTTTTGGTTAAAATCGTCGCCTTCATCAGGTCCGCAGAAAGACAAGGCCCGATGTTCTTTCCTGACAACAGGTGGAGAAAAGGAGTGAACTGATCTGATCACCTGGACGCCTCCAGAGGTTTAACCGGCATGGTGTAAGGAGAATCCCAATCCGCGCCGAAGACATCCTGCAGCTGAGAAACAATGGAGGGGTCGTACATTGCGAAGCTCACTCCAGCCGTGGTGTAGAAGTAGTCCCAGATGAGGTTGCTGGTGCCGATGTTCGCCCTCACATCGCTGACGGCGTACTTGCCATGGTTCACCCGGGTGAAGTCGGGGTAACGGTTCCCCGTCGGGGCGCCGTGAGCCAAGGCAGGTCCGGTCTCGTTGTACCCGGGAACCAAGTAGTAGTGTAGTACCTGACCTCGACCTTGTCGCCGCAGTGGTTGTATTTCGAAGACGCGCAGAGGATGTTTGAGTACAGGAGGCTCTTCAAGTATTTTTCGGTGCTTGGGATGAAGTGTGTCCAGTAGGCTACAAGCAGCCTCACTGTTGCGTTCTTGGAGAATATTACCTATCAATGGTCAATTCATCACCAATCAGTACATGAATTCAGAATTGATAAGTAGAGATAAACTGCACGAGAATACTCTAATTCGCATTTTTTAATTGATCTAGACATTTGATGCTCTATATTAAATGTCAACTTGCAGCCTGTAAGACAATAGGCTTTGGGGAGAACCGGCACAACCCTCTAGAGGTGGCCTATCACATATATATATATATAATGAGATGGTATACAACGTTACAATATACACATGTAAATACAGTCTAACACCCTCCCTCAATCTTAGCCACTTTCTAATGAATCTAGAAGGGTAAGATTGCGCCTGCAAGTCTCAAACTGTGGCAAAGGCAATGGCTTGGTGAAGATGTCAGCAAGTTGATCCTTGGAAGAAATAAACTTGATCTGTAGTTGCTTCTGAGAGACACGTTCACGCACAAAGTGATAGTCAACTTCAATGTGTTTCGTTCGGGCATGGAATACCGGATTTGCAGAAAGGTATGTAGCACCGATGTTATCACACCAAAGAACAGGAGGCTGTGATTGGGGTATACTTAACTCCTGAAGCAAGGACTGTACCCAGATGATCTTTGATGTGGCATTGGCCACAGCCTTATACTCAGCCTCAGTACTGCTACGCGAGACAGTAGCCTGTTTCCGAGCACTCCAGGCAATCAGGTTAGAGCCAAAGAAGACAGCATAACCCCCCGTGGATCGCCTGTCATCCGGATTGCCAGCCCAGTCTGCATCAGAATATGCTGAAAGACAACCAGAGTCAGACGGCCGAATATGCAAACCATGAGCCACCGTGAAACGAATATAGCGCAAAATCCGCTTAACAACAGACCAATGAGTGTCACGGG
>NW_025227866.1:18571-25463 GCF_018294505.1 Triticum aestivum | reverse complement strand
AAGTAGTTTCTGGTGTTTGTAGTATGCTGGAGGCCGTGGACAGCGCTGACCGTAGGGGTGGGCTGTGATGCGGTAGGCACGTGGCCGGGTATACCGGGCGCCCGTTTGGTGTCACGGAACCCTATTCACATCGTTTGGGGCTGTGAGCGAAACTCCGGCCGGATCTCCTCATGGATGGAACCCGAATAGGCGATAAACCTGGACTAGAGACTTGAGTGTTTAGGTAGGTCGTGGTCTACACCCACGTCGGCTTTCGCTTGAAGTCTGCCGAGCACATGTCGTGTGCAGACGCTAAGTGGTGGAAACATGTATGAAGAAGTACACCCCTGCAGGGTTAATATCATCTATTCGAATAGCCGTGTCCGCGGAAAAGGACTTCTGGGTTGCTTATATCAGTTCATAGACAAGTGAAAGTGGATACTCTAAAATGCGCAAGATAAGCGTGAGTGCTATGAAAGGCGTTCTCGTAGGGAAACGGGAGCGGATCCATAGTGGTGTATTGATATGGTGAATATGTGGACTCGTGTGCGCCACCTCAAAAGAGTCACTTGCAGTCGTAGTTTAGGATAGCCACCGAGTCAAAGCTGGCTTGCTGTAGTTAAACCCCACCACCCCTTTGTTGAAAATGATGCATATGTAGTTAGTTCTGATGTAAGTCTTGCTGGGTACATTTGTACTCACGTTTGCCTATTTTATGTTTTTGCAGAGAGACTTCAGTCTCACTAGTAGTTCCACGTGGACTTCGACGTTTAGCTTGATACCTCAGCTACGATCTTGTGCCCTCGGCAGGATCTGATCGATAGTCAGGCTTCTCAGCCTTTTTCATTTATAGATGTCTGTACTCAGACATGATAGCTTCCGCTTGTGCTTTGACTTGTATGCTCTGAATGTTGGGTCATGAGACCCATGTTTGTAATATCTCGCTCCTCGGAGCCTATTGAATAGATTACTTGAGTCGTAGAGTCATTTTGTGATGCCATGTTGTATTGCACATATCGAGCATATTGTGTGTATGTTATTGAAATGCTTGGTATGTGTGGGATCTGACAACCTAGTTGTTTATCCTTGGTAGCCTCTCTTACCGGGAAATGTCTCCTAGTGTTTCCACTGAGCCATGGTAGCTTGCTACTGCTCCGGAACACTTAGGCTGGCCGGCATGTGTCCTTCTTCGTTCCTGTGTCTGTCCCTTCAGGGAAATGTCACGCGATGAATATCGGAGTCCTGTTAGCCCGCTACAGCCCGGTTCACCGGAGTCCTGCTAGCCCAGTGCTACAGCCCGGATTCACTCGCTGATGACCGACACGTTCGATGTTGGGTCATGGATGCATGTCCCTGTAAGTTAGTGCCACTTTGGGTTTACGACTAGCCATGTCAGCCCGGGCTCCTTATCATATGGATGCTAGCGACACTATCATATACGTGTGTCAAAAGGCGCAAACGGTCCCGGGCAAAGGTAAGGCGACACCCGTGGGAATACCGTGCGTGAGGCCGCAAAGTGATATGAGGTGTTACATGCTAGATCGATGTGGCATTGAGTCGGGGTCCTGACAGCGTTGGTATCAGAGCTTGACTGCCTGTAGGATTACCAAGCCAAACCGGTCGAAGTTGAGTCTAGAAATTCTTTAGTTATATAAGGGAATTGATTGTGGGATGGAACGTAAGGCTCTTTTTACTCCTTATACCTCATGCCCTTCTGATCTGAGTCATCTTATCTTTCCTGCGGGGATTAAGAACTAGGCTATCTCTTCTTTCTATCAGGATCACGTGTTACTAATCAGTAGGCTTATAAGATTGCTGGATTTAAGTCTCAGTTCAGTTCCTACTACTTCCGTATGTTAATTGTTGATCTCGGAACCTTGATATTGTGCTTCTGAGTGGTTATGCCACCATTTTTGGTGATTGTCTCAAATCTTTTTGAGCAATTATAGCCGTTATGCTGTCCGAGTCATCCCAGGTTTCTAAATAGTCTGATGCACTTGCAAATTCCTTCCTCCCGTTTCAATGTTCCTTTGGGCCAGATTAACCACACTAATTAGTGAGTTGAGGTACTCCGTTACCTTGACATATATGTTGGAGATATTATTATGACCCTAGGTGTCTTAGGGGATCATCTAGTGGTCTAGCCATGATTTGTGTCCTAGTGTGAAGATTCTGGCCTTTATTCTCGGAAGCATCCCGTGATGCTACTTAGTAGTAGGTATTCTACTCCTGGGTTCTGAACCCGAGATTCACTCTACCTACTTCATGTTGATAGTAATTGCTAGTGCCTTTAGGATATTAGTAACCTTTGCGATAGTCCTCGAGGTCCGTGGTATTTCCTTCTTCCAAATACTATGAACCGTTTATGGCAGATGTTCCTCGCTGATCGAAAGATCACAATCAGAGTGCTCTCGATGGGTTCTCGATTCTATATTGTGACTCTGCCAGTTCTACCTTTCCGCATGGGTTATCCGGAAGAAATATGTTGAACTTGGTTCGACATACTAATCTATGCATCCACAACTCAGAAAGTTATATGTTCCTTTGAGTTGTTCTCTTTAGTTGCATTCTGACCCTCGTCTATCAATTGATAGTCAAGAGTATGCGTGCGTTCGTTCATCGATGCCTATGACTCTTGTAGTCTGTCAAGCCATTCTATTCCGGAATGACTAGGAGAAACAAACTCCAGTACCTCTTCCATATCTAGGATTGGGTCAAAGTAGTTGTATTCCGCAGATCAAATGCCAATCCAGCTTTTGGTTCTGCTCTACCTTGGAGTATTACATATTTTATATCGAGATTGTTATAGGAATTGCACACCATCCCATGAACTCTTGGTACAGTGATACTTCTTGCCATCACTGTTCATTCCTCGGCCCTCGTGTTGATGCAACCGGAATACCGACAAATGAATTGTGATGTGTGAAATCAATACTGCTAGCAACTCTGTTGCTTGGTAGTTAAAGGATAATAATTTCATTCTTAGTATGTTGGTTTCGAATCATCCTTCTAAGACTGATCGTGCTACCTAGTCCTTATTTCGGTGCACCCATCGATTGATGAGTTAGGATCTTGTCAAGTCCTCACTCATTTGATCATATCGTCTTGCCCTCAAAAGCACGATTGTTCTCGAGCTTAGTAACATACCGGTGGTTCGTGATTGTCCGAATATCTTCTTGGAAGTATTACCAGGTTGTCACCTGACTGCTATGTTGAGCTCGTGATCAAGTCGGTTTCTTGTGAACCACCTTCTCTCCAAGAATCGGTGTTAGATATCCCTGAGCTAGTTGGTTAAGCTAAACGACAACTTGGAGGGTTGGAAGATAAAAGCTTGCCTGACTTAGTTCGTTCCAAAGGGATATTCTTGTGTAGTGTGTGTTGAAGAAAGATGATATCTTCATCGATTGGTCCTTGTGATCAGTTGCTGGACCTATTGTCTTATCAATCCTTTGATTTGAGTGTGGGCTATCGTCAAATCAAGTCGGAACCAACGATGTTCGTAATGTTGTCTTACTCGTGGTTGATCCCTCGAGCATACACCATTATATCTTTTGGGTCTGACCAATGCTATCACTTGTTCACTTAACTATGGAATTCCTTTTAAAAGGAAACCCAGATGAATTGTTGTTGTGCCCATTGACAACATCCTTGTCTTCTCCATAATTTTGCTGAACATTAAGCTAGTGTTGGAAACTTTTGAAAGCATTTGTTCATGCTAGCTCATGAAGCATATGTTTGGATGAAGGTTGTGACTTCCTTTAATTCATGTGCATCTGATGCAAGTTGCCGCCGTGGATTCGAGAAGGTCAATGTTGCTTTCTTTGGAATCATCCCAAATCAGTCATGCACACGTGCGAAGTATTCTGTGGTTTGGAGACTTGCAACCTTCATTCCATATGTGTCCCGAGCACACCAAGCCACTGATTGATTTGTTCAAGGGGAAGAAGTTCCTTCATAAGAGCTAATCATATGACTTATGCAAGGACTTCGTTATCCACGGTGATGGTTCCCAACCAGAACTCGGTAGTGTTTTATTGTAAGACTACCACGTGGTCATGCTTGTCCGGGACAATGTGTTCACATGTTTGTAGCAGAACCAGCTCATGTTTTGGAGCTTACTATCATAGTTCATTTCCCGAGAATCTCGCAACGTCATACCATCGATTTGTGTTGCAAACTTTCATTTATCTTTCTAGACTTGATGAGTCTGGGATATCCTGACACCAACCAGATCTGAATCTCAGGCAGATATGATGGTTTGGAACATTTCCCAAGAACTATAATATTGGTCCCTCGATAACCGGTAAAGTGGATGTCGTGGCCAACACACCCAGCCGGAAGACCTATTATTATAATATCTTGATTGAGGAAGTTGGCCACCTCCCCATAGGGATTTCGTAGGATTTACTCCCTAGTTGCCCCTATGGATTTTGAGATCCCGAAGTCCGACCTTTTTACTTGATGTTCCAGATATCAAACCATATCTATGAATGGGTTACACTAGCACATCAAGGAGAACATTAGAAGCGGAGTGCTAAATGTCTCTCAGTCGATCATCCAGATTTTGTTCCTTGGCTTCGCTAAGGTGAAATCTGAGAAGGTGTTATCTTCCTTTGCATCTGCATTTTCCATCACCATTCATCATGGTAGTGAGTTGTGTTACCGGACCCTTGACACGGATGTTGGTAAAACCTTGATGATTGTGGAAATGCTCAAGTTCTTGAGAGCATGCACAAGCGCTACGTGTTATCCTCGGCACTAGCTGGGTTTGCTCCCAGTTTCCTCGGTTATGCTATAACCACTCCAACAGTGAATTCACTCTTTATTGTTGGGTTCTTCCCCAGTTACCAGAATCATTCCTAGCATTTGCATTTTGTTCCTAGCTTGCACCGCCAATGTGCCATTCTACCATGGGTCTCTTCCATTTCCGGTGATAAGCAAATTCATCCATTACGTTGTCTTCAACAAGGTAATCCACATCATTCAAGTCCGAGTATGCCATTCTACCGGCCCCCTCCAAACGATCGCTCGAGAATTGCCTTAGGCTGGTTTAAAGAGTTTCAATGATCTCTGAATCAAAAGTAATTCTTTTTGCCACTTAAGGGAATATCCCTACGAGTCACCTTCCCTAAGGTGTATCGTTATGGTATCATGGCAACTCAACTCCTCGCTACGTTGACAATCGTTTACCACCTTCTTAGGTATGAAATTGTTGTCTACCTAGTGAACCTTCGTCATCTGCTTCACTCCACCCCTATTGATGTGTATCTCGTGTCTCAACCCGAAAGATGGTTCTATGTCTCATTCCGTAAGTTAATCTTGAGTTGTTCGATCTTCGAGGAGATCGACCCTTCTAGAGTCTCCTTTTTCCCTCCATGTCATGTTGACAGGATTTCTCAGAGCAAGACTTCAATACAATAATGGTGTTCAAATCAACGTTCATTTGAAGTGCACCCTGGATCGTGAAGATTATACTAGTTTGCGTTTCCCCTTCACCTTACCCTACGCTTGAATCTCGAGACGAGATTCTTGTTTAGTGGGGGTGAGTTGTCACATCCCTAGTTCTGACAATGCCTAGTGCATGCATTAGAGTGTTGCACCATGTTTAAATTTCATTTAAATTTGAAATGGGGATTGTTGAAACCCTAGCACCAAATGAAATTTAACTAGGTTCAATAAAAATATTTTCAATAACCCAGAATGCCCTTTGGAAATGTTCATAATTTCTGTTAAAGGTGAAAACCTCTTCCAAAAATGATGAACATATTTATAGGCTATTCCTGGATTTTTGAATTAAATTATATAGTATTTGCATTTGGGCATTTAATTGCTAATAATATTTTAAATGCTCAAATAATCACAAACTGAAATGTTTACTGTTGGAAATATTCCAAACAGTGGCCACAGTCAGTTGCATGATTTTTGGAAATGCTCTGGCATTTTTAATAAATCCAAACACAATTACAGAAAATAGAAAACAGTAACTAAAATAGAAATAAAAGAGAGGAGAGAAACCTTACCTGGCGCTCACCTGGTAGCCCACCTGGCCCAGCAGCACGGCCCAGCCCGCCACCGCTACTCCCCTGTCGTCTTCCTCCTCGCCAGAAGGACGCGGACACCGCGACGCCGCCGTGCGCGCCACCTCCACCCTGCTCTGGCCACCTCCTGCTTCCTCCCCGAGCCTCTGGTGACGCCACGGAGACGCCCTCGCCCCCTGCACCTCCCCTCTCTCCCCCTGGACCCCATTCCCTCCTCTGTTTCCCTCTCGCGCACAGCACCGAGCGGAGCTCGCCGCCATCGTCGCCGTACCCATGGCCACCGGCCACACCTAGCCTCACCGACGCCCCAGGAAGCTCCGCCGGTCCTCCCTCGACCTCCTCGCCGTGTCACGCGACCAGAAGAGCCCCGGAACGCCACCCCCGACGTTTTCCCCTCGCCGGCCGCCGAGGATCTTCTCCGTCGATTCGGCCACTCCGGCGCGCCCCCGAGCCGGCTAACCATCCCTACGGCACCGCTGTGAGCTCCTACGCCTCCCCTCCCTCTTTCCCCCTTCGATTGCGCCCTATAGCCGCCGCCCCACGAGCACCGAAGCCGCCGTCCGCCATGGCCGGTGAGCTCCGTGCTCCCGAGCTTCTCCGCCTGCGTTCGTTGCCTCCGGGTGTTCCTGGTGACCCCAGCATCCCGTAGAGCCCATCGGCCGCGCCCGCCGTGCCGTGTAACGCCGAAACCGAGCACGCCCGAGCTCCGGCCACCGCTGCCGAGCTCGAGGCCATCGTCTCCGGCCGCCCTAGCTGCTGCTGCTTGCTGAAATGGGCGCGGGTGAGCTCCAGCTCCCCGTAGCCGCTCTCCTCCGTCCATTTGGACGCCGGAGGAGCGAGCCCGCGCCCTCCGCCGCGCCTGTTGCCACCGGCGA
>NW_025227866.1:16102-17817 GCF_018294505.1 Triticum aestivum | reverse complement strand
GACGCTGACCAGTGGGCCCGACCCCCCCCTAACCTTTTAATTAAACTAAATAAACCCCTGTTAACCCCCTGTCACTGACGTGTGGGTCCCACACGTCAGGTTTGACCCGGACCAGCCCGTTGACCTGCTGACGTCACTATGACGTCAGGCTGGCGCATTAATTCAATTACTGGATTTATTAATAATCAGGAAATTCCAGAAAATGCCTAAAACTTCAATAAATCATAGAAAATTAACCGTAACTCCAAATTAAATAATTTATATATGAAAAATTATCAGAAAAATTCAAGGAATCCATCTGTACCATTTTCATGCATGTTAGAACAACTTATAGCTGCTGTTTAGCACAAATCATATAAAGGGCATTTAAATATCCACATATGGAGTTTGAATTTGAATCTTGGATTCAAACCAACTCCATTTAATCTGGTTTTAGTTGCATTAGCCCAACACACATTCATTTTGCCATGTCATGATCATGCATCATATTGTGCATTGCATTGATTGTGTTCCCTTCTGTGTTGCCGGTATTTGTCCCCTCTCGATAGACGTGATACCGATGATGTGATCGTTGACACTGATGAAGACTCAATGTTATCTTCAAAAGTGCCAGGCAAGCAAAACCCCCTTGTTCATTCCGATACAATCCTACTCTCTCGCTCCTGCTCTCTTTTACTGCATTAGGACAACAACGATTCATCTGTTACTTGCTGCGGTAGCTGAACCCCTTTATCCTTTGCATGACCTGTCATTGCCACAGTAAATAGATGAAACCCACTAGCATGAGTAGGAGTTGTTTGAGCCCTGTTGTGCCTACTCATTCATGTTTGTTTGTCATGCCTGCTACTGCTTAGAGTTGAGTCAGGACTGATTCATCGGGGATGAATCAGAGGCGTGTGAACATGTCCTACTATGTGTGAGCTAAGTGTGTGAACACGATTTGGTAAAGGTAGCGGTGAGAGGCCATGTAGAAGTACATGGTGGGTTGTCTCATTGCAGCCGTCCTCAGGAACTGAGTTCTGTGTTTGTGATCCATGATTCAGCTACTACCATACATTGGGCCCTGAAATATGACCCCGCTCGACTTCTTATTCACCCTTGTCCTCTGTCCAGGAGTTGCAAGTAGTTTCTGGTGTTTGTAGTATGCTGGAGGCCGTGGACAGCGCTGACCGTAGGGGTGGGCTGTGATGCGGTAGGCACGTGGCCGGGTATACCGGGCGCCCGTTTGGTGTCACGGAACCCTGTTCACATCGTTTGGGGCTGTGAGCGAAACTCCGGCCGGATCTCCTCATGGATGGAACCCGAATAGGCGATAAACCTGGACTAGAGACTTGAGTGTTTAGGTAGGTCGTGGTCTACACCCACGTCGGCTTTCGCTTGAAGTCTGCCGAGCACATGTCGTGTGCAGACGCTAAGTGGTGGAAACATGTATGAAGAAGTACACCCCTGCAGGGTTAATATCATCTATTCGAATAGCCGTGTCCGCGGAAAAGGACTTCTGGGTTGCTTATATCAGTTCATAGACAAGTGAAAGTGGATACTCTAAAATGCGCAAGATAAGCGTGAGTGCTATGGAAGGCGTTCTCGTAGGGAGACGGGAGCGGATCCATAGTGGTGTATTGATATGGTGAATATGTGGACTCGTGTGCGCCACCTCAAAAGAGTCACTTGCAGTCGTAGTTTAGGATAGCCACCGAGTCAAAGCTGGCTTGCTG
>NW_025227866.1:0-16092 GCF_018294505.1 Triticum aestivum | reverse complement strand
ACTTCAGTCTCACTAGTAGTTCCACGTGGACTTCGACGTTTAGCTTGATACCTCAGCTACGATCTTGTGCCCTCGGCAGGATCTGATCGATAGTCAGGCTTCTCAGCCTTTTTCATTTATAGATGTCTGTACTCAGACATGATAGCTTCCGCTTGTGCTTTGACTTGTATGCTCTGAATGTTGGGTCATGAGACCCATGTTTGTAATATCTCGCTCCTCGGAGCCTATTGAATAGATTACTTGAGTCGTAGAGTCATTTTGTGATGCCATGTTGTATTGCACATATCGAGCATATTGTGTGTATGTTATTGAAATGCTTGGTATGTGTGGGATCTGACAACCTAGTTGTTTATCCTTGGTAGCCTCTCTTACCGGGAAATGTCTCCTAGTGTTTCCACTGAGCCATGGTAGCTTGCTACTGCTCCGGAACACTTAGGCTGGCCGGCATGTGTCCTTCTTCGTTCCTGTGTCTGTCCCTTCAGGGAAATGTCACGCGATGAATATCGGAGTCCTGTTAGCCCGCTACAGCCCGGTTCACCGGAGTCCTGCTAGCCCAGTGCTACAGCCCGGATTCACTCGCTGATGACCGACACGTTCGATGTTGGGTCATGGATGCATGTCCCTGTAAGTTACTGCCACTTTGGGTTTACGACTAGCCATGTCAGCCCGGGCTCCTTATCATATGGATGCTAGCGACACTATCATATACGTGTGTCAAAAGGCGCAAACGGTCCCGGGCAAAGGTAAGGCGACACCCGTGGGAATACCGTGCGTGAGGCCGCAAAGTGATATGAGGTGTTACATGCTAGATCGATGTGGCATTGAGTCGGGGTCCTGACACAAGCGCCGAGACCCACCCCGCCTCCATGGCCATAGGGCCACCGGAGACGGGATGGACCGGCGCCGGCGCTGATGGGAGGCAGAAAGCTAGGGTTCTTGGGAGGCGGCGGCTAGGTGGGAAGAGAGCTGCTACATGCACGACAGTTATCGCACGAAACACGGACGACATGCCATATCCACCATCCAAGCCCAAACCTAAAACAGCACCAGCAGTTGGATTAGTCATCGTCCGAGCGTCGTTCAGCCAAATGTCGTCTGTGAAGTACTTTTGAGGTGGAAATACATCACCTAAATGGCAGTACCATAATAGGGCTGCAGTCGGGGAATTCCAAGACACAACAATCAATTTAAAGACAATATTTTGTTAAGAAAACGGAGGGGAAATGTGTGTTTTCACCTCTCAACCTTCATTTGATAAATCTAAATGGTTGAGAAATAAGAAATTATCAAGCTTTCGTGAAATTTTGAGAGATAGAGGGTGAGTGTGTTGATTATGATGAAAAAAACTTTTACAATAAAATCACAAACAATTTTCAATTTTGTTATCTTTTGTACCAGGCTGCGTGTTTTATCCGAGGCCGGCGAAGATCGTGCGTGTTGAAGGGGATTGTCTGAGCCTGGCATTAGCATTGAGAATCACCTCATTTTCACTGGCGAACTGAGGTGTATCTTTCTCCCGTGTCTCGGCATATTGTTCCTTTTAGTTATCCGAACTTGATGTCACATCATTACAAACTCAAAGTTTAGCTTACAAGCTCTTATGTTTATTATCTTACCAATATTTTCTTTCAAATGCTTTGTCGTAATTCAGATCTTTGATGCTACCGGACATATCTTGGATTTAGTCTTTGTTAGTTTTTGTCGTAGTACTGGTCGGATGGTGGACAACTTTCTATATTGGCATGATAAATGTTCTTTAATCTTTTGTATTACTGCCATGTTGTTTGATTGGTAAATTATTCTTCAAGTTTGTAAAAACATATTTATATATTCTGTATCCACTGCAATGCATGGGTTCTTACCTACATATTAAATCTACATGCAATTGATGTCATGTTCGATCACAAAATTAAAGACTTGGCTTAGTGTTTATTCAATGCATTTTCTTGTATTCTTCAGTATTAAGGCGTTGTTTTAAGTCAATTTATTGGGATAGGGACATGAAAACAATTTCTCTCTTAGGGCACAGTATCTTCTTTTTTTTCCTGTGAGGACTCATGGCACAATATCAACCATATGAAAGGATGTCACTCGGCATACGTGAGGAATTGTAATACTCATACGGTGCCACACAGGTGGGATGGCGCTTGAGCCATTGTTAGTTAGAGAGTGCAATTTTTTTCAACGCACCGGCATGTATGCTAGTATTAAAAAAATTAAATTTATATCCTATATTTTTTAGTTTTTTCACAGATTTTTACTATAAAGTACTTCCTGTGTCTATAATATAGGATTTTTTTGCAAACTAAAACAGCTTGCAAAAACGTATCATATTGTGGGATGAAGTAGTAAGCATATAAACCAGATTGAAAAAAAGTACTTCTTCCGTCCCATAACGTAAGACGTTTTTTGACACTAGTGTGGTGTCAAAAAATGTCTTACATTATGGGAGGGAGGGAGTAGCATATAAACCAGCTGAAACGGGTGTACCAGATACCGAGGGGGAAGAAGGTATCTACTTATCCAGTTTGCAATATGTACCTGGTCTTTCACACACAAAAAGAAGGACCTGGTCAATTTTTCAGTGCTGAAATTGTAGAATACATTTTTTACATCCGTATTAGCTACCTCTGTTTTCCAGAAGGAAGGAATAGTACGCTTGCGGCAACGGAGTGGATATGGACGCAAAAATGCTAGATACACGGGCTACAACAACGGGATTTTAGGGACCTGCTGACTTGTTCCTTTTTAATTGGACTAAGTAACCATCTCCTCCTAATTAATCGGGCAAAAATGCTAGACGTATAAAAGATTACAGAATTCTACAGGATTTTTTGATCTAGTAACCAATCATAAACTTGCTCCCCCTGATTTTCAGGGAGATGGACCGTGTTTCTCACCTATTGACCAATTAAATTAACCCTCTTTGTAAAACCTTGTAACTCTTTTGTACGTGTGGCGTTACTCTTAATCGGGCCCCTGATTTTAACTGGTGGGGGTGGGCACCAAGGCCCGTAAAGCCCCGTAAAGCTCCGTTGATGTAGGACGATATGGACGCCGCGGTGTCCCCTCGCTCCGTATCGTCGAGTTTTTGTCTGTACCGAAACGTGCGAGCAATGGCAACGTGAGAAACAACGGCGACCCTGCCCAAACGTGCCGCTCCTTCCGGCCAGCCCGAACCAACCGCAACCGCCTCCTCCTCCCTATAAATTCCACGCGGCAGCCTCATCCACTCCAGCCACACACCATTCCAGCACCACCACGCGGTCAACACAACAAACGCATTCAGATCCGAGCTCCCAGAGAGCCAGCGCCGTCAGAGCTCGTCCAGATCGGCCTCGCGATTCCGTTTCTTGCCACGCGTGCGCGCACACCCATGGCGGTTGCCGTCGGAGGAGGAGTGGTGCTGAGCCTGCGCGTCCCGTCGTCTTCGGCGTGGCCGGCGGTGGGGCCTCGGCGTAGGGTGTCGTCGTCAGCGGCGGTGAGGTGCGGGGCGACGCGGGAAAAGAGGCCGGCGGTGTCCCCGGGCGTGGGTCTGGAGGAGGACCACTACCGGACGCTGCGGCTGGCGCCGGGCGCCACCAGGGGCGAGGTCAAGAAGGCCTTCCACCGCCTCGCGCTGCAGTACCACCCGGACGTCGTGCGCCAAGAAAACTGCGTGGACTTCGAGCGGATCAACGCGGCGTACCAGAGGGTGATGAGCAACATGCGGGAGGCGGAGGCGAGGCTCGAGTACTGGCGCCGCCGTTACGGCCTCGCCGACGAGGACCTCGACCGGTACCGCCGCTACCTCAACGAGGAGGACGAGGACGACTGGTTCGCCGACCTCTGAAACGGCGCCTACACGATTCTTGTCATGGCAGAGGCAGCAGCACTGTAATTAATTTGTGAAATGTCACTCCCCACTTCTCCACCTTTTTTTTATTGTGGAGGAGAGCTAGAGACGCAGAAATTCAGGGTTTTAGAGATGTAGAAATTCAGGGCTCCAACGATTGTAATTTGAACATGTCCATTTGTATTCTATGTGTATGGGCGATAAAAACACCACGCATCTGCTACAGAAAGATTGCTTTTAACATGTTTCTCATATGCTGCTATACGTATGGGTACAAGATTTAGATCCGAGAAGATATGTTGTTCAAGTACTATATCCATGTGTTTATTTTTTGAACTAACTTTATCCGTGTGTTGATTAGCCATGATGCAATATTAAGTATGTCTTTACTCGATCCCTCAGACGCGATATACTAACAGGAGATGAGTTAAATCTGTTTGTTATTTTATAAAAATTACATCACCATGGCTAAACATTTGTCTGCTCTCACATCCATACTGAATCGTATGGATCAAAGGTTTTGACATTACCGAAAAAGACTTTCGCCCCGCTTTATATTATAAAGCAAACCGCCCAAGTCAAACATCTAACAAGGTTCACACACCCACACACACAAGTCTCACAGAAAAAATAGTAGCAAAGGGTTAGTGCTGAGAGCACATCTCAACAAGCCCTGAAGACAAAAAAACTCGCCCACACGGAGGGCCAGAATAGATTGATTTGTGGGCACTTGGAGGCCTGAATCAGTGCGTGACAACTAGTTGTCACATGAGTACATTATCAATCTACTCCCTCCGTCTCATAATGTAAAACATTTTTGACACTAGTATGTTTTTTTATCAAGGCTTTCACATTGAACATGTCAATGGTGAGATACGATCGGAGAATACTGAAAAGAGGGATACTTCTTTCTACTAACGGTCTGATTTTTTGTTGGCGCCGGATTAGGGCATGTACAATGGTGCTATCTTAGGAGTGCCACGTAGGTTAAATGCTGAGGTGGAGGAGAGAGAAATCGTAAGAAAATGTTTGTCTTCTTTTATTTAAGAGATGATCTCTTAGCACAATATGTCTCATCACGTTTTTAGAAATTACTAGTTATTAAAGATAAGGCTAAGAGATAATCCATTGTAGACATCTTTTTATTGTCATTTCTAAACTACATGCAAGGCTTAAGAGAACATTTGTTTTATCAACCACTGTACATGCCCTTAAACAAAGTGACACTCATCATCATTTGATGGTACCTACCTGTTTTAAGGATTTGTCACTTCTCTTGACAGTCAAACCATAAGTTCAGGAGTACTCCTATATAACTTTAGTTGTTTAAATATGTAAACTAAACTTTGGGCTTTCAATCAAATTGAGTGTCTGATCTATCATATTACTTGGCCCATATTTCCCTCCTAAGGTAACACGGTCCTCAAAAAAATTTCTTGGGCGAGATTCCTTTGTGCATCTATCCTCTCTCTACTTTCAGTGACGGCATATTAATCGATCGTAACATTGCTTGATTAACCAATCATCCAAAAGATCATACGCCCAAGAGATCACGTGGTCAATACTCCACCTATGGTGCCCAAAACCCGCGGCCATGCCTAGGTATTAAGTACTCCCTCTGTAAACCAATATAAGAGTGTTTAGATAACTAAAATAGTGATCCAAACGTTCTTATATTAGTTTACGGAGGGAGTAGCGAACTAGAGACAATTAGGCTGGCCATAGTGGGAGTAACATAACGGGTAACATGCGCTTGAGACTAGCAAACATGCTTATGTGGCACACAATTAAAGAAGAGGGAGGGGGTTAGAGTAACATAGGTAGATATCATATCATGTTAAATGCTATGCTACTTTGTGTCATGCATGACAATAAATATGATCATCTATGATACTACTTTATGACACTATGCACTATGAAGGTAGTATCATACACTAGTATCACATGCATGATACTAGTATATGATACTCCTTCCGTTCCATAATGTAGTGCCTATAGTTTTTTTGAAAAGTCAAACCTCACAAACTTTGACCAAGTTTATGGAGAAAAATATTTACATCTAGAGTGCGAAACATATATCACTAGATTCATCATATGATGTAGTTTCACATTATATATTTTTGCTATTGTAGATATAAATATTTTTCTCTATAAACTTGATCAAACTTTGCAAAGTTTGACTTCTCAAAAAATCTATAGGCACTACATTATAGAACGGAGGGAGTATTTCCCACTATGAGTAGCCTTACATTAAGCTTTGTGACGTATTGTTGAGAGATAATCTACTCCCAAACAATAAACAATAGTTTTATAAGACCGGCCTGACTTGTCAGAGCCTTGTACTCCCTCCGATCCTTTTTACTCTGCATATAAGAATTGTTTGAAGTCAAACTTCATAAAGCTTAATCATATTTATATAAAAAAATATCAACATCTACCATGCTAAAGTTATACAATATGAAAATTTAAGTCATGACACATCTACTGATATTTATTTTATTTTGTAAATGTTGGTATTTTTTTCTATAAAGTTGGTCAAACCTTATGAGGCTTGACTTTAGACAAATCTTATATACGAACTAAAAAGGACCGGGAGGGAGTAGGATGGCTTTTGAGAAACAACGCGGGAATTTATCCTGCCAAGCAGCTGGCTGCGACTACGAGGGAAATCCTTCTCGTGCGCAGGTCGGCCGCGTCCTTCAACATTTCCAGGACTGAGGTGGTCACCTCAGAAGCAACTCGACAGTTGGAGGCCGATTGCATGAAGACATTTTTCGGAGAACGTCTCGTTGAACCAGTTTGAACTCGGCTACCGAAGACGATGTGGAGCTTGGGTGACCCCAGGTGCGGCCAGACTTGCAGCTGCTTCAGGGTCTAACAGTGTGCCGGCTGAGGGATCTCTCATCATGTCGGCTCTCGGCCGGGTCCGCCAGGCTGAGGACCCCTAGGTCAGTTCCACGTCGGGCGGCCCACGACGAATTACACAAAGACTCCAGATGATTTGGCATACAAGACAAGAAGATGGAGTCGTGGAGGACTATAGCTCCACCTATGTAGCCGACTAGGATCGATATCCCTAGGACCCCCTATATGATATATAAGTCGGGGGCAGGCTCGTATATAGACATCGTACAAACTCTTGGTACTTTACCTGTACTCCATACACACCCCAACGCAATATAGACAAGCATGACGATGGGTATTGTCTCCTCCGGAGAGCCCGGGCCTGGGTAAAACCTTGCTCCTGTTACCATTTTGTCAAGTCGCCTAGCTAGGATACCCTATCGAAAGAGATCTGTCAGATTGAGCTACGAAAATGATGCACCTGTATGTTGGTGGCAAAGCATTGTTAATGACTAGTTTCAGAGTTCTATGTTTCCACTAGGTATGGCTTATGTTGATATATCATCAAACTTATGCTTCAAAAAATCCATGCTTCCATAGTATCCTATCTGTGTTTCTTCCGTTCAGATGGTTTATGCAACATAATCCTTCTTCGAAGTATACATCCTTAGACACCCAATGCTTCATGTACGTATATTTTCAAGCTTCTTTGTACTAGTTGTTGTTTCCTACATTCTATTCTGATACAGCATGCCTAAAATGTTTATGTTTGAAAGGTGTTGAATGTTGTGACATGCTCGCCGGCAGGACGAACAAGCTTTTGTATTACGAATCATGAATGCAAACAAATGAGTTGGCAAAGGAAATTAGTTGCAAAAATTCCAGTGGCGATGCATACCTCTGTCACACGATGAGAACCTCAATCACGCTTGGGCTGCTTTTTTCCTAACACATGGAAATAACAAGCGATGATCAGAATGTAAAGCTTCACACAACAAATAGTCAGCCTGCCAGGTGATTTCGATTGAAGTTTGTCGTGCATTGGCCCTTCTCTGGGGTGAAGGCATCTCACGTGGCTGAACGATGGTTCATGTCCTCCACTACCCAAGCGGGCCGGCGATGCAAGGTTTCTAGTGTGGGTGGCAGCGACGATGGTGAGGACATCAAGGGGCGACGGGGACAATGAATGCAACGGTTGGCTAGTCTCTCCTACTACAGAACTGCATCCAACATAATAAACTGACTCACTGATCTTGCTGCTCCTAGTGGACTCGATGCCACTTCGCCTGATGCCCTTGTTCAAGTCAGCATCTTGTCCGATGCTTCCTGCGATAGACGCCACCGGTTCATCAACATGACTGGCTCTGCACCTAAGAGTTGGAATGTGTGGTTTGTTGTCACAGATACAATGCTTCTCGGTCACATGTATGAAGTTCCCTACAGCCTATGTATAAGTTTCCTTTGGTTTACTACCACACACGTGCTTCAGAATCATATGCAGCTTGTTTCTAGCTTACATTATGTTTTCAACTACATATTTGGTTCATTCTTTACACAACCATGGTAATGTTTCGTTGTAATTCATTTGTTACTGCTTCAACACTTCTCAAACTATGCTTCCAATGGCTCACTACCACACAAATGCATCTATACTACATTTTCCATGCTTCAACCATCATAAAATTGCCTTTAAATACAAAATCACACATGGTTCGTGGTAGAAAATGAATCATGATTTGGAGCTAGAAGAAGACTGCGAGTCATGGAGCATTGCTTGTAGTGTTAGAAGCTTGTTTATCATATGACGGAAACAAGTATGGAATGAAAGGAAGCATCATGCGTATATGGAAACATACATGCATGATTGTAGTATATGGAAGCAATGTGATTTTTGGAAGTCTGTGAAAACAAATTATGGAAGCATATTTTTCTGTTAAATCGAAGCAAACGTGAGTAGTGTCGGAAGCAACATGGAGTAACAACAGAAATAAAATATGTTCCATGACAGAAAAACAGTAGCAAATTGAAGCATTTTTTCACTAAAAGCAAAATACATTGATATTTACAACGAAGCAAAACATGTATCAGATGCAAATTCTACGAGCAGTAGAAACAAAATTTCATCGAGTAGGAAATATGTGACCAAGAAAAGTAGAAGGTGGAAATAAATAGATTTGCAGTTTTGTCCTCGCTTGATTTTCTAGTGCTGTTGCAAATTACATGGAAGCAACTGTGGTCTGTGGACTCACGTTCACAATGCAAATTAATCCACTGTATTTTTTGGGTGCAACTAATTCTACGGAAGCAGACCAATCTGAGGTTGGATGGTTAGAGCAACTCTAGCAGACCCCGCATCCCGCCCCGACCCGGAAAATTACCGTCAAATGCGGGTCAGGGCAGAAAAACCTGCCCGATCAGACCCCGCATCCCGCCCCCGCCCGCAAAAAAAATTGGGGGGCGCGGCAAAATCTCAGCCCCAACCCGCGTATTCGCGGGTTTCTACCTCGCCGCTGCGGTGCACTGCATATAAGCGGAAGTGGTTGGTGGGGGGACATTTCAGCCCGCGCTTTCCCCCACCAACCACCTCCCCTCTGCCCCCTCGCGCTGCCGCCACCCCGCCGCCCAAGATTCCTGCGAAAGCAGCCGGCAGGAGCTCGCCGAAAGGCCGCCACACGCACGAGGCCTCCCCTCTCCGCCCCCTGCGCTGGTGGGCCACCGGATTTGTGAATCTGCGGACCTTCATCGCGGGCCGCCAGATTTGGCTTTGCCGGCCGCCGGTGGCTGCGCCAAGCGATGGAGTGGTCGGGAGCATCTCCCGCAGCCCCGGCAAGGGCGCATCACTGCATGCAGGGACGGGTTCGTCCTCCCAAGCGTCGCCGACGATTTGCGGGCATGGATTTGGCCGGCCGTCCACCGGGCCCGGCGCTCGCACAGCGGCTCTGTGGCTCGCCGTTGCCGCTCATACAGTGCGACGACTGCACGCAGACAATGCTGCGGCTTACTTCAGCCACGCCGAAGCACCCCGGATGGGTGTTCTTGAAATGCGAAAACGACGGGGTACGTGCACTTGCGATAGCTCATTTTGATAGCTCATTCTTTGGTTAATTGCGGATCCTCATTTCGAACATGGTCATTCTTTTGTGTAGGAAGATGGATGCTCATTTTGGTTTTGAGAAGGCCAATACATTGATTTATTGGTAGAAAGAAAGTTAATAGATGTTGGTGCACTCCTTAGTAGAATAGAAGACAATGATGCGGCTGCATGTGCAACTAGAGGGGAAGCAACGTCTACTTCTTCCGAACCAAAGATGAAGAATGAAAAATGCAAGATCGAGAATCCGCAGGTCAACAATGAGTGCATGAAGAAGATATTGCTTCAACTAGTGGAAGCAGTTATGAAAGTTGGAAATCTTCTAAAATGCATACTTGTGGTTTTTGTTTTCTTTGGTCTTGCTATTCTAGCAAAGATTTGGTGATGTCTTATGTATTCAATGTTGTTGAAAAAGCAAAGAACTGCATTATGTTGGATCAAATTAAGGTGCAAATTCAGGTTTTTCCGGGCCGGGAGGAGTTACGCCAGATCAAACCCCGCAAAGCCGGCCCGTAAAAAAGCATATTCGCGGAATATGCTTTTTTACGGGTCCGTTATGCGGGGTCTGCATCCGCGGCCGTGCGCGCCGGCCCGCAAAGGCGTTTTTCCGCGAAGTGCAAACACGTTTTGCGGGCCGGACGGATGCGGGGTCTGCTAGAGTTGCTCTTAGTAGGACAATGGTATCCACCAGGGTTCAAGTCATGGTCCTCGCATTTTTCTGGATTTATTTCAGAATTTTCAGCGATGCACGTTCAGTGGGAGGAGACGTTTCCATCGACGATGATGCACCTATGATGAGTTCGTAAATTTCAAGATGATATGCCGACTGAGTCTCTCGAAGATGCTTATAGAGGTAGGGTGTGCATGTGTGTTCATAGGAATTAATGTAGTGCCAAACGAAAATCATACAGGGAGTGGCTAGACGTCAGTCAGTTGAAAATTTCGCTCGCGGTCAGTCAATTTTGTGAACGTCGGATGCGAAATCAATGGCCCCAGCCTTTTCTTCAACCTCCCGCACATCTATTTCCTCCCCGCTGTCAGCTACCACCGGCCTAACCGTCGGACGGCCGGCGGTGCTCCCGCGCCGCCTCGCCGCCCTGCCCTCCCTAGAACCACTCCCCACCGCCCCGGTCATCCCTCTAGGGCCCCCCGCACTGAGCTTTTCTTCGGCGAATCCCCACACCACCGCCGTCCACCATCACCCCCATCCTGAACCCTAATATAGACACTGGGGTGATGACGGCGGCCCTTTCCTTTTCTATGGCGAAGCACTTCGACTGATATGTAGCTAAACGAAAATCGTACGACACTCGTGATCCACGGCTGTAGCCCACTGAACTACATGGATATATGGCTACAATTGTGTGCCGTGCGGAAATCGGCCGCAAAATATCGTCGATGCCCCTAGCAGAAAACCATCAATAATCTCACTTATTAGGAGGAGTAACTATAGCGAGAAACCAAAGGGCCAAGACCCAATCAATGGGAGAGAGGACGGCCAGCAGTAACTACTAGCGAGAAACCAAAGCTCCAAGAACCAGTAGGAGAGAGGGCGGCTACGCTGACAACGAAACTGAATATGACCATAAATTAGTTTAGAAATGTGCCTCACCTCACCTCCCTATATCTTGTTGCAGTCCATCGCTCTCCTCCCCCAGATCGAGCGAGGCCAAAGCCCTAGGTCGGCCGCCATTTCCCCGTCCCCCGCACAAGCGACGCGGCATCCATCCATCCATTCCATCCGCTCAAGCGACGTGGCAAAGCGGATGGACGCCGCGATCGACCGCTTCACCCCGATGGGCTACCGCAAGGCCGACGTCCATAGCGTCGTCAACAAGCTGTGTGCGTGCGTGTGATTGTCTTGTGAGGACGCCTTCCTCTATCTGACTACTATAGGGTTTTTTGTGGGCCGAGCGTGCCCTCGTCTCTCACCGCTGCCAAAGCTAAATTGATGGGCACCAAAGGGGTGCGGCTCCGTGGAACATAAGGGGTTTTAGGCAAACGAGACGCGGAATCCAGCTGAAAGAATATATATGTCCCAAGCAAATATTGATCGCGTTGCGCTGCAAGAAACGATCAAGGCTGAATTCTCCTACTTTGATCTCGAATCATCTGACCCTCAAGAGAAATTCACGTGGCAATGGGTGCCAGGGACAAGCCATTCGGGTGGTTTACTTCTAATCCGTCCTTCGGCGCTTTCTTTCTCAACGCTTCAATCCTCACTGTTGCCACGCAAGTGAGCTGGGAGCTCTGTGTGGTCTATGGCCCGGCTGACCACGCCTTTTCTGCGGCCTTCCTTGCTGAACTGCGCGCTAAGATTGCTTCAGTTACCACCCCCATTATTATCAGTGGTGAATTCAATCTCATTCATGCTGCAAATGAGAAGTCGCATGGCAACATTTGTTGTAGAATCCATCTTGTTAACAACGTGGTTGCCGATATGGTGCTCAGGGAAATAGAGAATGCGAGCCCAGTTTACCTCGACTAATAGATAGATAGCGCCTACTCGCATAGTCCTGGACCAAATTTTTGTCTCACCTGATTGGGAAAAAAAATCCCCATGTCTGCTCTCAAAAGCAGAAACGAGGATTGGTTGTGACCACACTCCTCTCTTCTTTACCTTAGGTAAGGAGTTACATAAACGGAACCCTAGATTCATCCTTCAATTAGGGTGGTTCGAGCAGGAGGGCTTCCTCGACTAGATCAGTTCCAAGTGGGCCGCCCGGGCATGGGTTCCTCGCAGTCTATCGAGTAGTTTGCGCCAGTTTTTAAGAGGCTGGGGAGCCAACTGAGGGAGAGATGCTTCTGTTCTTAAGGCAGATACCCTACAAGCTGCAACAGATTGTTTGTCTTATGGGAGAGCAGACACTCAGAAGCTGAATGGCAAAGTCGCTACGCCGTCGAGAATAAAATCATCAAACTCTAGAGGGAACATGAGTTTACTGGAGCCAAGGGGGTGGTTCTTAAGATTGACCAAAGGGGGCTCTAATACTACCTTCTTTCACGTTCTTGGTAATGGCTGCAAGCGACGTACGGCGATTCCTCGACTTTTGACTCACCAGCGAAAATTTCTTCGGCCGTGAACTCTTGGATCGCGAAATTGAGACTCGTCCTATTGTTAGCCTTCCTTTTTCTTTCTATTCCTGCAGAGTGAATAGTTGAGTTAGGTTGTTGGGCAATGTACCTTGCCCTTTTACCAGGACGAGGACGTGCGCCGTCCGAACCCTCCCGCCATGCCGTCATCCTTGACTCCTCAACCTCCTCGCCGTCGCACCCAGCCTCGGGCCGGTGCCGGATGTGCAGCACAGCCGCCTGCACAACAATCATCAACACCAGCATAGCTCCAACTAAAACATTGGACACAAAGATAAAAAAAATTATAGCCGCCGTGGCCCTGTCTGTGCACTCAAAGTTTTCCCCAGCTTTCATCACCAGATTGACAGCAATCATCTATGGTTCAAAATACACAGAGTACAACTAAAGCATTGGAGTTCAACCTTCCAGAGAGAAAAAAACAGTGATGTATAGTTGTGTTTCTATTCCGCAGCACCAGCTGCCAGAACTAACTAAATAAAGTAGCACAAATAAATAACAAGCAGCTCCAACAATTTCCTGGTCTCTTTCTATCACGTATGAACAATTTCTACACTAGACAAGCAAAGATATCTTCCTGCTTGCATCTACTACTCTTCAGTTTGGATGATCAGGCCGTGTATTCCAAGACCCTCCTCGGTACAATCCATACATACACACAGCCAATGCCCCGGTTCAGCCATCCGAGCACTATAAAGTATCAACAGTCAGCTTAAATTGTCACAAGCAGTAGTCTATAGAATAATAGCCATGTGAAACACCGCCTCGGAACTACTAAAACAAATGGCTATAGAAATTAAGCATGCTGACATGAAGGCTGAAGGTGCAACATATATTGCCAGGTGCAATTTGCTGGCCACTGGGTTTGAACAGAGACACAACAAGCATGAATGGGTAGCAAATGTCAGTTCAAATAATTGGTGGATGGGTAACAACACAAAGACGCAAAGAAATTCAGATGCATGCAACGACACCAACTTGTATGTTTGTACTGAGTCTGACAGAACATGCAAACTGACAAGAGTGATGATCCATATACCCTGCTTTCCTGCGAACTGACACTAACAAACAACAATGTGTTCATTGATAAATGTTTCGACTCTGGTCCAGTAGGGAGGAAATATGTACAACCCTGGAAGATTTTACAGGAGCAGCTAGGTAGGATCAATCAATTGCAAACCTATGTTAACACCAGCATAGCTCCAAGTAAGCTGGCCAAAAGATACTTATTATATAAAGAAAAATTATAGCCCATGTGGCCCTATCTGTGTTTTTTCGGATTTTGAAATTCAGCAATCATCTGTGCTCCAAAATACACAAGAATGGAGGTCATATTTTTTGGTACCGGCCACAACTTAAAAATAATAGACTTTGCAAAACCTTTCAAGCTCCCTTCCTCTCCCATGGGAGGCATCACCCAAGGAGAACATCAAGCACCCAGAAGAAGGTTATTGGCTACCGGATCAAGATTTCAGACTGACACTATTACTGTAATCAGAAATAATTATTTCCCCTAAATCGAGATTCATAAAATGCCTTTTCGAAAACATCAAGAAAAGGGAAGGCACAAAGCAACAATATACGAGACAATTCATGGAAAGAGAAATATATGCGGATGAAACAACTAGCTAGGAAACTTGAACATTACAGTAGCACCAATCAATTTGACGCCTACACCTGAATTTACAGACCTTCCATTTCATGAATAGACAATCTGCCCATATGTCGCATTTTTCTGATTCAGCATATAGGCAAATTACATGACAAGACAAAAGCAACACACACATCATAGAGAGGTAGCTAACACGGAAGGCACAAAGCAAAAGATTGTCACTTCAGGTCTAACTAAGGAACATGCATACCGTACACAGGGTGTTACTTCTGCTGGTTTGAAGCAAGGTTGGCAATGAACTCCTTAAAAACCGAGGGATAGGTCGTATATACATGGTCCCAGCCATTAGTCGACATTACTGTTTGCAAGCACGAGGGAGACTGGATCTGGATAAACTTGAAGCATGCCTCCTTCAATCCCTGGCAGTGGTGCTGCTCGGCTAGAGCAAGAGTGGACATCACCGAGGTCACACCTATGTGTTCAGACAGCTGTTGTTCACAGATGAACTTGAGCTGTTGGAGATCATATCTGTCTGCTGCCACAAACAAGTGTTGCAAACATTGCAGCCTCAATTCATCCTGTACTGCTTCCACTTCTTTTACTTCTTCCATAATTACTGACATTTCATCCTCCCCCATTCTGTCCTCCTCTCTCAAGGGCAAGGGAAACACATCTGTGTAGATGAAGATAAGCAAAGCCCTGAACACTTTTGCTTCCATGTCTTTGATCTCTATGACGGTCGATGTAGTGGTGCCCTCCTTCATGGGGCCAAAGAGTTGTGCCATGAATACTTTAGACCTGGCTGCAAGCACGCACCGGTGTGCAGCGAACCTCTCGCCACTGACCTCAAATGTCACATCAGCACCCACCTTGGTCTGCAAAAGGTTGTTAAAATGGTGGTGTATGCCAGACAGGGTGCGACCGGCGTCCTCGGTTTTGGAATCCTGGCAAACAACCATGATGTCGCACCGGATGGTGAAACAACCACCCTTCAAATCCGATGACCATTCGAGGGCATCTCTTCTCAGAAACTTGTTGCGTCCCCACGAAGTAGCACTGCTGGAGAAGGTGCAAGTCTTGTTAGCTTCACAAATGTACACTGGATTCTGCTTCTCAACATGGTCGACGAGACTGAAACTGAACTTGGCCTCCACGGCCAGGCCACGCTCGGCATCGTCGTTGTCGTAGACAAGGGCTACATAGAGGGAAATGTAGTCGGCGCAATCCGGGTTTAAGCCGTTAGGGTAGTACTGGATGTACCAATAATAGCCTCCTACCATGAAAATACCGGTGGTGATGCTGTCGCCGGTGGGTGACCCCTCTGCTGTACCCGGGTAGCCCCTAACCACGAGCAGGTGATACCCGTTGTCGGTGCCGGCGTGGACGGCCGATGTGTCGCAAGAGCACTCCTTGTCGCCGTCGACTACGGACACACCGGCGAACGACGACATGACGGAATCTGCTAGCCCATTGAGAGTAAATCTGCTCAGTCACCATTCACACTCCACAAATTTCAGACTCGGGATCGATGAGCTGAGGGGGGTGGGTGGGGGGCAAACCTGGTCACGTCCGGCTGCCGCGAGCACCCCACGGAGTGGCCGCCGCCCGTGCCGACGC
>NW_025227865.1:28047-47863 GCF_018294505.1 Triticum aestivum | reverse complement strand
AGAGACAGAGGTTGAAGTTGGCATATTATTGCAAGGTGCTGATCAGTCTGGCATGAGCCGTGGTTCAGAGTCGAAAGTCTATCCTCCATGGATGATGACAGAAGGCATGGAATTTACAAAACAGATCGGTGGGAAAGCAGAAGCGGATGAAAACGAGGATGATCGGAAGCTGATGAACTCAAATGAAGAAGAAGAGAAGAGTATATTTAGAGCATCTCCAACAGCCGCGCTAAAGCGCCGCGCGCAAAAAATCTGTTAGCGCGCGCGCTGCGGCTGGTTTTGCGCGCCCGCCTGCGCTGGCTCCAGCAGCGGCGCTATAATGCAGCGCGCGCGCGCCGCTCCAGCAGGGCGCAAAAATACAGCGCACGCGCCGCACAAACCACATGTACATTTCAAAGAAGATGAGCAAAAATGATCAAACAAACAAAATAAAAATCAATAACAAATAGTTCAAAATAAATCATTACAACTCAAACAAATAGTTTATCGTTCAGTACAACAACAAATAGTTCAAAATAAATTATTACAACATAACAAATAGTTCATGAACAATACAATGTCGAGTGCAGATATCATCATGCTCTTTGCCGTCCATGCCATGCCCACCACTCTTCAATTAGATCATTCTGAAGTTCATTGTGCGTTGTGGGACGCCGAATGGCATGATAGGAGGCAACAAAACGGGCTACCCTTTCAGCCCTCCGCCGCACTCGCACAGGATGTCCCAATAGCTCATACTGTGAGTAGTCTAAATCTTGGCCACGCTCATTCTCGATGATCATGTTGTGCATGATCACACAAGCGTGCATGATGTACCAAAGCATTTGTTGATCCCAAAATCTTGCCGGTCCTCTCACAATAGCAAATTGGGCTTGCAAAATCCCAAATGCTCTCTCCACATCTTTTCTAGCCGCCGCCTGGAGCATTGTGGAAATCAAGATTTTTCTTACCTTCCGGTTTTTTCAACGGCTTCACGAAGGTTTGCCACTTTGTATAGATGCCATCTGCTAGATAATAGCCATAGTTGTACGTACGGCCATTTGCTACAAACTGCACAGGTGGCAACTCACCGTTTGCAATCTTATTCATCAGTGGTGACCGGTTGAGAACATTGATATCATTCAAAGATCCAGGCAATCCAAAGAATACATGCCAAATCCAAGTCTCCTGATCGGCCACCGCTTCAAGGATTATAGTGGAACCCTTTTTTGGCCGTAGAATTGCCCATGCCATGCCTTTGGACAATTCTTCCAACTCCAATGCATGCAATCTATTGAGCCAAGCATGCCAGGAAAGCCGCGCGCTTTGTTCATCGCCAATAGCCTTTCGGCGTCTTCAGCAGTGAGAGATCTCAAATACTCCTCGCCAAACACTTGCACAATTCCCACTGCAAAGCGCTTGACACACATGATGGATTGGCTCTCACCCATAGCCAAATGATCATCAACTAGATCAGCCGGGATACTTTGTGGTTTCTTCCTGACTATTCTAACAAGGAATTTGTTAGTTAATGCTCTAGTCTCTTGCAGCCATTTGCACCATCCCCGGTTCCTTAGTGATGGCGAGAGAAGTGGATTATCAAAAAAGAAATTATTACATATTAATATTATGGAAACCGCGTATGACGGCATACTAGGGTGTTCGCGTAAAAAGGAGAGGCATGAGAATTCTTCAAAACTACTCCCTCTGTTCCGTATTATTTGTCGTTGGGGCTTCACAGTTCAACTTTTGTCACGTTCATTTTATTTTTGACTTTCCAACTTTACCCCTCATTCGCCGCTGTCCCCGCAGCTCCCACTCAATCGCTCGCTGTCTCCCTCTCCCTTTCCTCGTCGCCGCCCTCTCCCTCTCTTCTCTGTCGCCGCAGCTACGCCAACCGCAGCTCCTTCGCCTCAGCCCGTACGCCCTCCTGCACGACCTCGCCGCGCTCGAGCTCGCGGCCCTATCCGCCCGCGCCACCGCCCTCTCTGCCCGTGCCGCCTCCCTCTCCGCCTGCGCCACCGCCTCCCCGGGGGCCGCAAGGTGAAGTGGACGCCCGAGGAGAAGGCTCGCGGCGGGGGCCGGGCGCTCAAGTGCGAGGCAGAGCTCGCCTCCCCCAACGACGGAGGCTTCGACCTGGGAGGCCAAGCCCTAGCCCGGCCGCGCCACCGGCAAGGCCAAGACCAAGTTAGGCGCCGAGGAAGCCAGCGAGGATGACAAGAAGAAGCAAGTGAGGAAGTGCGTCCAGATTGAGGAGATCCCCGCTGGCTGTGACATCCAGATCAAGGTATACTCAGGAGAAAAGATGAGATTTTTTAGGGGTCTGGCCCCGATCTGAATGAAATGTGGGATTTCCAGCACCCAGTAGCATACTCCAGTACTGTACTCCGGTAGCTTAAACGGAACTTGACTGTTTTGGGTTTTCCAGTAGCTTATAATGATCTCTGCATCACCACAAAAGTGCAGATACAAAGCCAGATGATTTGCTTAATGATCTCTAGAGTATATTGAAATTTTCGTGAGTAAGCCAGATGATTTGCTTTTGCTATCTTGTTAGGTGACTAAACTGGCTTTAAATGGAAGTCAGTGTTTTTGAACTTTTTAGATGAACTTGACTGTGTATATACTGGAGTAAGCTCCAACAGCTTGACTGTGTATATGCTGGAGTAAGTCAGTGTACAGTAAATGGCTGCTCCAACAACTTGACTGTGTATATACTGGACTATTTAAATGAAAGGGAAATATAAATACTGTTTAGTTAAAACCAAGATTCAGTATCTTGAACTACTCCAGTTAGCTTGCTGATGCTTTTAGCAATCTTGGTGTTTAAATTTGACTTGGTGCAGTAATCTTGGTGCTTAGTGTTCCAGTTAATTCAACACTTGTATAGCACTTGCAGTAGTATGGCACTTGCGGTAGTGTGGGACAACAGTAGTTTAGTGTAAGTTTCAGTTAATTAGCTGGATTAAACACGATGCTTGGTGATCTGCAGGAGCAGGAGCAGGAGCAGGAGCAGGACAAGATGCTTGGTGATCTGTAGGAGTAGCAAGTGATCATTTTAAAATAATGACAATAATCAAACTTGGCAGTATGGAAACTAATGTAACTTCAGATTTTGTTTTGTCATATGAGAACTTAGTCCATAAAGTTACTCTTAATTTACTGTCAAATTACTCCTAGTGTTCACACTGTTGACTCCTAGTGTTCACTTTGACTGTTCTCTTTGACACATTGGTCGTTCATACAGTAAATCAAGTTAAATGTTATACTCCAGGTTTACGGTCAAAATACTCCTACCAACTGAAGCAAAAGAGGTGAAGTTAGACACGCAGGAACGGCGACAAAGCAAAGAGCTCTAGTGGAGGGAATTGAACTTGGAATCCCATTGAACTTGGCTGAAGAAACAACTGAAGTTTCTAATGAATGGATCGGAGCAGGGGATTTAGAACCCAGATGAAGCTGAGTCGCCTCCCCCGAAGAAAAATAGAGACAAGGCATGTCAAGAATGGCAAGAAATCCTTGAAAACATGGTAGCTTTTCCGGATCAAGTTAGACCCTGGTTATTGGAAAGTACCTAAGTGTCCACACTTCAATTTCTAGATGATATTCAGTTCTTTTTTCATAGCAAAACATCTTTGCTTCATGCTGATATCAGCATATTTCACAAGATCACAAAATGACTGAAAAGGTCTTTACGAATTGCAAGCAGGGAAGCAACCAAGAACATCCTAGCCGAATGCATGACCCAATACTAACACCAGAAGTGATCTCACAGATGCAGAGCCACACTTAGTGCTAGAACTAACATTGTTTTCTTGAGTACTTAATCATGATCTGGAGTACTCGCATGGAGTAATTTTTTTGCAAGAGTACAATTACAAGCATGAGTACACTGAATTTCTTGTAGCAGATGGAGCACATAAAAATGGAGTAGCTCACCTACTATTGATCTGCTAATTTGTCAATTTTCTGCTCCAGCAAATGGAGTACTCCTTGCTGATCTTGCTTTTGTTTTGACAGGTGAATAGATGGACAGTGGCTGCTCCTTGCTGATCAATTCAAAATTGCTCTGGTGATCAATTCAAGCTTGCTGTGATTGGCGAGAAGACGTCCTGGTCAATCACCACATCTGATCAATTTCTGTCTGTGGCGAGAAGAAGTGGTACAACTCCGGCGGTCAATTTCTTTGGCGATTAACAATTTTGATCAATTCAAACAGCAGCACATGCGGTGCTACTGCTGCTGTTGGTCAGTGCGGGGAGGAGCACGGGCGGAGGTCAATTGGCCGGATCCGGAGCTCCAGTGCCTGAATCGAGGAGTTGGAAGGCTGAGGCAGGAGGAGGAGGAGCACGGGCTGCGCTGCTGCTGCTGTTGGTCGGTGTGGGGAGGAGCACGGACGGAGGTCAATTGGCCGGATCCGGAGCTCCAGTGCCTGAATCGAGGAGCTGGAAAGCTCAGGTAGGAGGAAGAGCAAGGGCGGCGCTGCTGCTGGTCGGTGCGGGGAGGAGCACGGGCGGCGCGACGGCCAAGAGTCGCGGGCGGCTGGAGGCTGTGGCGGACGGCGAGGGAGCTGCGTATGAGTTTGGGCTCTCGATTGGAGCGGAGGAAGGCGGCCGGCGAGGGTGCTACGGTCGGCGCGGACGGACGCCGGAGCTGCAGCAGTGGGGTGGAGCCTGGCGGAGGGGAGGAGCGATGGAGGAAGACGGAGATCCCCAGCGACAAGAATTTCAAATTGAGGGTAGTTTGGTACTTTTTCATGTTTTCACCTGGTCGGAGAAGTTCCCCAACGACAAATCTTCTATATCTAAATAGCTAGCCCCCACTAAGATATTTCTCTCAACATGCAAGCATGCCACCTCATCATTCAACATGCATAAGAAAAGGCCCACCTCAACATGCAACTATGCATATTAAAAATCCACTACAACATGCATGCATGTAAAATTCCATTTTATATGCTATTTACATTTAATACTTATATACTTTCAGAAACTATTGTTTCACGAATTCATGTTCCATATAATCAAAATCTCATTGAAATATTGTAAACATTCCCGCAACAACGTGCGAGGCATCATCTAGTAAATCGGAACGGAGGGAGTACTAACTAGTCATACTCTATGAAAACTATAAATCATTAATTAAGAACAGAAGACTATGGTTGCTCTCAACTCTCGTATCAGTATGCTTCAGGCTATCAAACAGTAACGGTGCATGCATGGAGATACAACACCAATAAACTCATTACCTCCATGCTGATCTTTTCCTAATGCCTCCACAACTAATTTGCGATACTGTGCATTTTGTATTTCCTAAGAACACTATAACAAAATAATAATGAGGTGAATTGTCTCAAGTACTATCCATGGATGTTGCTCACTTGAGATAACTTGACTTTCTTTTATAGTGGCTTATATGGTTGGGAGCTATATGCATATGCATGGGTGCACACTGGATGGGCATTAGTAAGAAATAAAGGTGATGAGTAATAACTCATTGACAAGGTGGATGGTATGTAAGTTGAGCCCTAAAGCTGAAGTATTGACATGCTACATGTATTGATAGATAACCAATATGAAGCTTCGTGACAAATATAAGTGATCCTAAGTAATCGTTGTTGTTCATTGGATTCCTCTGGAATTACTTCATTAGGATTGAAGAATTGCTGCAATTCTTTGTGAATAGACTCGATTTTCCCGTTGAGAGTTTGTTTGAAAGTCTTGCCTAAACTCTTCCGATTGAATATGAGAAAGCCTCTAAAACAACGAGCTACTATCATTTCTTCATTATAGATTGAGATCTTCTTCAGACTTGATGCACAAATAGATGGAATAGCAGCAAATAGCATATTTCTATCCTTCATATCCATAGAAATCAATCTCGTCTCGAGGTAACTCCATCTTTTCAGCTCTAATCCCGAAAAGAGAAAGGAGACTGAGATAGGGGTCGTCCTTGGTTTTTCCAAGGAAAGCCTGATCTAGCATGTAACATGAACATGAGCGGACACCCACACAATCTCGGTTTTAAGACAAAGTACCATACCATTGTCGATTTTAGGGTGAAAAAGAATGGGTCATCTTTGTCAATTGATAACTGAGTGAGAGAACTCCTCCAACCAAGTGAGTGGATGTATTTGGCACGATATAAAGATCAATGATAAAATATATGAGCAAGTGACTTCATTTGGCCAGAATAGACCATATCAATATCTCTCTCAATTTAACATAATATATACCTCTTGTTGTCCATAGAATGTACTAAATTGAGAAAATCAAACTACTATTACAATAAGGGTCCACCTGATCGATGGTCTGAAGATGTTTCCGTGCTTAGTAGTTTATTGAGGAACTAGCAAAGTGACCCGTGCATTTTCACGGCTATATTTTTATAACATTATTAATATTATTTTAGAATTAAGATGTTCATTAGTAAGTTTAAATCTATATAAAATTATGGCTGACGACTATACAAAAATTGCCTAGGAAGAACAAAATCTCAATTGCATGAACTTATCCGACAAACATATCTACCTGTGGATCGAAACAGTACTGTATCTCTTCCATCATGAGATTCAAAAGTAGGGAACTGGCTAGTCTTGTAATGAACCCTGGAAATACGGCCCAGCGGTTGCGTGAGTACGTGACCGCGCTAATGCTAGAGTCAGACGGCAAACACAACACCTACATGGTGTTTAGAACAAGAGGCAGCTTGATCTGTGTCTCCCTACCCCTAGTCCGTGAACATATGCAAGCATTTCTTCTCTTGTTCAACCTAGCCTTCGTCTGCCATGGCCTTCGGTCCACCAAGTTTATTCGTTCCACGGAGATTAATTACAAATTCCGATGTCTACTGACTAGTCACACGGCAAGTTTGGCACACAGATATATTGTTCTCCATTGAAACATGGGTGATGTCTCCGGTATGCACGGTCTGTTCCGTCTTATCCGCGCTTGTGCCTGTGATGCACATGCTTCATTTTTTCTTTTATGTAAAAACGAACCCTACTAATGTTTTATTGCAAAAAAAAGGAAGAAGAAATAATCTTCTGTACAGATAGCGTTTGAAACCTGTGTATATTGGAAGAACCCCCTTTTCTTCAAATTTGTGGAAATTATATTTCTAAAATTTAAATAATTACAAAAGGCTCAATGTGGAAAAGAAGTTCTAACCAACACAATGAGGTGCTTGATTCTTTTAATTAGTAACGTTTTAAAACATAGAAATGTGATTCTTTAGGTACTCTTGTATGTTACGCTTTTGCCCTTCGGTACTCCCTCCAGTCCTTTTTACCCTGCGTATTAGATTTGTGTCAAGTGAAGCATTGCAAAGTTTGATCAAATTTATATTATAAAATATCAAAATCTACAATACCAAATATATATACTATGAAACTACATTTCATAACAGATCTAACAATATTGATTTGGCATTGTGAGTATTGATACTTTTTCTATAAGTTTTTTCAAAGTGATACTTTGACTACGGAAGAAACTTATACATAGACTAAAAAAGACCGGAGAGAGTACTTTGTGTTTCGGATCCATCAACGATTGGTGGAGCAGCGTCGCCGCTGGGAACCAAAAGAATGTCACTATTGCTAATTTGCTAGCTATTTTGCCTTCGATATTTGGAACGAAAGAGACCGCCTTATTTTATAGAACTCCACGCCAGCCATTACTTCCTCTGTTGGTCCAATCAACTCTGAACTCGCCATGCGCTCCCCAATATGGATATGAGTCTCTTGTTGTTGTAAAAATAGCGCTTACTGGCATGGCAGCTAAACTTATTTTTTCTCTTGAACTCTTAAGTGTATCTCTCTAATCTACTATGCAATGGCATATCATCTGTCAGTTTAGCTTCAAAAAACTGTTAGCGCGAATGTTGGTTAAGTGCTCTAGCCTCTTGCAGCCATTTTTACCGCTCCCCAGTTCTCTGTTGAGGCATCTTAACAGGTATGATGTCTGCCTTTATAATATCCAAGTGATACCTAGTTAACAAAAAGAAATGTCATGATGTCTGCCTCTACCCGCTCGGATCTCTCCCGTCGGCAGTTCGCCAGCAAAGACACGCCCGGCCGTCGCCCGGGCTCGGCGCTGGCCCAGCGGCTTGTCGGCTCACCGTTGCCGGCCATAAAGTGCGATGATTGCCCATGGCAGGTGGTGCGCCGAGTTTCTTCTATGCTGGAACATC
The DNA here is from genome assembly GCF_018294505.1 of Triticum aestivum. NCBI lineage: Eukaryota > Viridiplantae > Streptophyta > Magnoliopsida > Poales > Poaceae > Triticum > Triticum aestivum. The sequence goes on along the minus strand of NW_025227865.1, from coordinate 39,694 downwards.
CCGGATGGGTGTTCTGCAAGTGCAAAAAAAGATGGCATATGTGGTTATTTTCATTCAGTTGTTCACCGGATTTGGCACAATTTCGGCAGCTCATTATTTGCTCCAATTTGTATATTGGATGGATGCAAGTTTTGGTATTGGGAAGAAGATTACATTGATCTATTGATAGGATGGAAATTGATAGATGATCGTCCACTCGTTTCAAGAATAGAGGCTAGAGATGAGACTAGATCAAAGCAACATCTACTTCTTCGCAATCGAAGAAGAAAGAAGTGTGTACTCAAGAAGCCGCAGATCAACAATGAAGACATAGAGAAGACACTAATTCAATTAGTGGGAGCTGTTATGGAAGTGGGATAACTTTTAAAATGCCTAATTGTGGTTCTTGTTTTTTTGGTGTTGCTCTCATAGGGAAGAATTGATGAATTATGTACTCCAATGTATCAAAATGTTGTTGAATGAAATAAAGAAGTAAAAAAATGTGTTTCGGTGGCCAAAAACGAAATGCAAATGAAAAAAAGTCCATTATGTATAAGGGATCGGTTAGGTCCAGAAAACCTGGTGGAGTAAAAATACTCCAATAAGGTTTTACTCCATCAGATACTCCATTATTTTTAGGGGATCGGTTAGAAATGCCCTAAATGAATTCAGTTTCTTTAGTGTAGTTTATCTTTGACCTTAATATCAATCCAAGTACGGTGAGCTTGCTTGTTGGCGGACTGAATATATAATCTCATTGCACTTACTATTTTTCTAAGAAAAATTAAAGCAATTCAGTAACTCATGATAAAAGTTAGACGCCACCAGCCATCTGATAAGTTATTACATATTTATTTCATCCTAGGTCCTATTCAACATGCAAGTATATATATAGCTTCCATGTATGCACCGTGTTTTGTAGTGATCAGTCTGCAAACAACAAAGTAAAGAAGATGCCGGTCATCTATCTCAAGGGAGTTAGCCACTATTGATATTGTACTCAACACAATTCCCTTCAATTTACTCCGTTAAAGTCATGTGTTGACGAAATATGGAACATACATTTTAGCACACATGCACATTACTACACATATGTTAGATTTGGGATGCATTGGGAAAATATTTGCATGTTGTTCTCGCAGATCTTCCACATCATATTCTCTCGCGGCATCTCTATGTGGTCCTACGATGCACGTGACTATCACAGCTAGCAAGAGTAAGAACATGCATGATACCACTTATGATACTCACATTACCACCAGCCTAATTTGTTCGGAACTTCGGGGTTGTGCTTACTTGCACATGATCTGATGATTTCCCTTCTTCAACCAATGCACGTTATCATTATAAGCGTCTGCCTGGGGAGTGTGGCAACATGCCTACGTCGATTCAACACTAGTTTTTCCAAAGAGAAGACACTCAAATGTATCTCAAAGCATCTATAATTTGACTGGCCTATTTTTTTTCTCCTTGTTCCTGTCAATTATAGCATCCACCTGTGAAACTTAAACCTTCGACATTATTGTATTGACTTACTTTTCCTTGAGGTGGTTTCTTCAGACTGCCACTTTACCTTTTGCGAAATGCAGAAATAGGGTGTAGCTTACCTAAATACAATATTCTTTCTTTATGTGCAATCCATTGTTATTACTTTTTGTGGCTTCATTAGCACTATACCTGCACTTTCATCGTATGTATTATCATGTTACCCGTCCCCTCCTGTGAAGCTACTTCCATTTGTGGCTTCATAAGCACTATACCTGCACTTCCATGGAGGAACTATGTATTCTTGCAAACCAATATACTGATGTTTTTATCTTTGGTTTGACCCTGAATGATGCTTCTGTACTGTTGTCAATGATACTTGCATGCAGACCATCAAATATTTTGTATTTGCCCTGTGCATTTCTCCTTGACATTTGTCTTTGAATTGTGTTTTTGATGGGAAAGCTGTTACTGAATTACTAAGTTGTGTTTTCTGCAACTAACACACATCTATCTTGTGTCCAGTCTGGATGCTGCAAACCCCCAACCGGGTGCAGCTTCACCTACCAGAGCGAGACCATGTGGAACAAACCTCCTGGCTTCAACTCTACCTATGACCCCGACTGCAACACGTGGTCGAATGATTAGAGGGCCCTATGCTACGAATGCCAGTCATGCAAGGCCGGCGTGCTCGCCAACCTGAAGAACGTCTGGAAGAAGATCGCCACCGTCAACATTGTATTCCTCATCTTACTCATCATCGTCTACTCTGTTGGGTGTTGTGCTTTCAGGAACAACAGGCGGGACAACTCGTACCCAGCCTGGAAGTGAGTGAGATGCCTGGCAGAGGATTAGGTAATTAGGCTGATGTTCAGTGTTAACGGCTGGCTCATTGTCGTGTGACAAGCAACACTATCGTCTATTGCTATAGCACCGGTGGCTTTTGAACTGTCGATAGTTGGTAATGCCGACCTCAAATATATCGCTAGGATGCGTGTAGCTATCTTGCTAGCACTGTACACTGATCGGAGCTCCATGAAGAACAAGAGAGAATCCTCATATATATTCTTCACCGCTTTGCACATGGCAAGGTTGAATCTGGCTGTTTCCATGTTCATTCATGGATACCATGTCTTACTTTCCTCAAAGGCACCACCACCTGGTAGCCATGCCTCCTTTTTTCAAGTGCACGGTGAGTTGGGTTAAGAAAGAATCATTGCATGTTAATCGAGCAAGTGAATTACTTCCTCCGCCTAGGACTATTTGCCCATCGGATTTATGCCCCCATCAAAGACCAATGTTGCGGACTAGGTGCATCACCATGAATCGAGCATTCACAAGTTATTATTTTCCTAATGCCTTCCAAATCTAATGTGCACGCGGTATAACGTGTGTTCTGTATTTCCTCGTGTTCTCAACAAGATGAAATGAGGGGTGGGGAGTCATCTGTAGCACTTTTCATGGTGGTTTGCTTCTTGCGCACCACGTCGGATGGGAGCAAATGTTTCCTAAAAGCAGTGGTACTTACCACCATTTGCGTTTTGTATGTTGTATATAGTATTTATTGAAACCGAGAGTATGTACGTGTAGTATATAGTATATAACAATGATTAGATAGTATATATACTAATTTTTAGGTAGTATGTACCATGTTTTGAATATGCTCTTTTTTACGTACAAATATGTACGTATTTCACAAATATAATAAAAACTATGGGCTCATATGCAATTTTTTCATGTAACTTCCTTTGAAATATCTTAGATATAGTATTTGAACATATTTAAAATAATAAAATAGTATATATAGTATCACATGGTAGTATATGAGATATGTGGGTAACTACCACCGGGTGGTAGGATGGATTTTCCCTACACACACACACACACACACACACACACACACACACACACACACATATATATATATATATATATATATATATATATATATATATATATGCACACACACTAGACAGGAGGTACGACAAAGTAAATGCGATAACAACTTAGCCACATGGCAGATGGAGTGTAAGTGTCCCCAACTCCTCCCGTGTCGCCCCTACGCAGCGACCGGGGGAACCCTAGTGCCGCCGCATCCTCTTCCCTCCCCCGACCTCTCCTCCTCGCCGCCGCCGGGGCGCTCCGCCCGGCAAAGCCCGGTCAGCGGCGGCGGCGGCGGGATCTCTTCTCCCACGGCTCGCTGGATCTGGCGCGGGCGGATCGCGGCGGTGGTTGGCGGCGCGGGCTTGGGGGCGACGGCAGTTTCCCCTAGTGTGCGTGGGAGTCCGCTCGGGGCGCGCGGCGGCAGCCCTCGGCAAGCGGTGGCGGGCGCTGGGCTCTCGGCGGCGCTCCGACATGTGCAGGCGGCGGTGGTCCCTGTGCGCGGTAGGCGGCTCTGTCCCTGACCCGAACTGCGCAGGGGATGGCGGCGGCCCGGCGTGGCCAGCGATCTGGATGCGGTGGTGCCGGCGGCTCGCTGATCTGCCGGTGCTCGGTTCTGCCTGGTGGTGCTGGTGGTGACGGCGGCCAGTGCGCGAGAGTTGGATCCCTTCGAACTGATCTGGGTGAAAACTTGCCTTTGGCGTCTGCTAAGGCTGGCGGTGGCGGCACTATCTGCGTCGTTCCCTTCTTGAAGGCATCGACGTGGAGAAGTTCAAGGTCACTCTCTGCGACCTCTGGGGGAAACCCTAGATCAGATGATCGGATGATGGCAGCGCTCTGGTGTTGTTCCTCCCTTGGGGGCGTCATTCTTGGAGGTACACACGTGATCAAGGGACCAGAGGACGGATTCTTTGGTGGAGCGATGCTTCATCCTACACACTGATGGCGACGGATCTTGACGGCGTGGCGCAGTGCAGATTCGGAGTTCGATGTGGAAGGATGGAGTCGCGTAGGAGGACGACGCTGTCGGGCGTCGTGGTGGCATCGATGGCAGAGAGACCTGATATGGTACATTCAACAGTACATCTCTGAAGATGGATTGGTGGCAGGTGGCTGCGGCAGCCTCATACCCGGCAGGCGTCCTAGTTGAGGAGTGCGCCAGACTGGTACGTGCCCCATACCCGGCAGGCGTTCTGGTTGGGACCTCAGGTCTTAGATGTTTAGGTTTGGCTGCGATGTATGTTTGGTATTAGGCCCAGACTATCTGCGTCCCTTCATCAATTGGATAGGTGTAGCGACAGTTGTTGCTTAGACGGTGACTTTAGTCTTGCTGTTGTATGGCTTTGTAAGGTCTTGTGAGAATAATTAATAAAGTGGCTGTATGCATCGCCCAGATGCAGAGGCATGGGGTCATCCTCCTTTTCTAAAAAACGATGAAGTGTAAGTGTAGAACTAAAGATGATTTATTGACTTAGCTTGCTATAATCTTTTTAAAAATGAACTATAGGAGCCTTGTTGAGATTGTACATCCACTCCTCCAATAAGGTGAGATTGTTGTACTTCGCTAGATTTTTGTCAAGATTGAAGATAGAGCATACAAGAAATTAATTTCATTTAGCTAGTTTCTGTCAAGATATTTCGAAGCCAATATGCCATCTCTTGTTCTCTACAGAAAAAAATTCATTGAGAACATCAATGGTTGAATGATGTTGTGAAACAAATGTCAACATCTAAAGAGTATCATCTGTTATAATAAAAATCCACTATACTGATTGTTTGAAGATGTTTAGTTCAATGATGACGATATAATAGATGTGCTCCATTGACCAAAAGAGAGTCCACAGAATGAGTTGTATATGTTTTAGGTACCTTGACTGAAAGAGAGTCCACATTCATTGACTAACTGAAATGTTCAGGCCATTCTTGAAATGTGTTCCTTATGTTACAAATTTTTTTATCATAAAATTATTATTAATTATAATATCTATTAAAAATACCATATATGAAGTAGAACTCCAGGAAGCTAGTCTCTGTATCTTGTTTATAGAATGGCTTTGACCATGTCACTTGATTAACGGTATTTGGGTCAATGAACCCAATGTCATAGCGTCCATCTTTTTTAATTTCATAGATCTTCATTCTGCATAATACCACCGAAAAGAATATAGTGAGGATAATATTACAGATAATGATCAACGAGCACTACAGGTAGCTAGAGACTTAATTAAATTACAGAAAAAAAGAATCACTTACAGACAATAGCAACTGACAAGAGATTTGTCGAGTGCGTCTTGATTGAATAACTGAAACAGTTCTATAAACTCAACATACAGAGCATTCTCATGGTAGTAATGATCTGCCTTGACTTTCACCATGAGGGACTCTCAGATTGGTAGTCTTGGTAATTTTCATGTACCATTCATGCAATTGATACATTCTTGTTGAGAGCTTCTTGACCTCCTCAGGCTTGACCAAAGGTTCGCCGCGGGCATATTTTCGTTTTATTTCCGCCTCTGTAACCAATGGTGTCCTGTTTTGGAGATTGATATGACCACTATTCTGAAAGAAAAAATCAGGGATAAGCTGGGAGTCAGAGATTATGAAAAAAATTCCCCATCACACTGAGGTGTCTGACAAAGATTTGATGATTTACAGAGTCAATATGGAGCTTGAAGAGGTGATTGAACATGGATGGTATGAGGAAAAATGAAAGTTTGGAACCATGGATACTGGACTAGACACAGAAGAAGTGCAATGACAAAAAAATAATCAAAATAGGAGAAATGGAATCATCTGGGAGTAAGGAGAGCATCTCCCTAGGCAGTGTGGGGCTTAAACAATTTGAGCTGATGAAGCAAAAAAATGAAGAGATCTTGAAGATGCAAAAAGATTATCTTATAAGATGGGTTTGAGGAAAAAAGTAGAGGCTGAGCTAGAAAAAGCTTTGAAGAAATTCCAAGAAGTAGAGGAGATCAGATGCAGGAATGATGCATGGAGAGCTGTAGAGGAAAAAAGAATGCCACTTGGGAAGTTGAGAAGAAGAATTTGATGGAAATGATTCAAGGTCAACAGGAGCTGATAAACAAATGCATGGAGAAAATTGATGCATGGGAAGAGAAAGAGCTATATGGAGAAGACTTGGGAGAAAAGAATGAGCTAGAGTCTGAAATCCCTCAGGACCACACACCTGAAGATGCTTATACAGAACCTGTGGATTATTCGGCTAGCCTAGACTCAGTGGAATCCCTGGGCACAAAATTAGGGATACATAAAAAAGAGGAAGGATACAAGGACAAGGATAAAGATGGACCTACTAGAAGAAGTGAAAGAAACCTTGATAGGAAGGATGCAAAAATTGAAGATCTGGCCAAGGAAAGGGCAGCTGAAAAAAACAATTATGGTAAGGACACTACCCTTTCTGATGAAAAAATTTCATTGTATGATGTGGCAAGTAAAGTTGGGATTGATCTGGGATGTGCATTGGATATGGTTACACAAAACCTAGAACTGATCTCTAATATGGAGCAGGCTAGAAGAGATATATATCTCCAAATTTTAATTAATAAAAAAAGGGAGGGGAAAAAGGATGACTCTCCAATTCTCATTGACAAAAAATGAGTTACATAACCTTTCTGGAGGAAGAAATTTCCTTTGGGAATGGATTGCACCTAGAGGAAAATCTGGAGGGATTTTAGTAGGGATCAATATTGATTGTCTTGAAGTGTTACAGGTAGAAAAATGGGTTTATTTTGTCAAATTACATTTGTTTGACAAGATAGCTAAATTTAGCTGGAATTTAGTTACAGTTTATGGTGATGCTCAAAAACATGGGAAGGCAGCCTTCCTGGCTGAACTTTCTAGATTTTATCAGGATAGTCCACAACCCTGTGTGATTGAAGGTGATTTCAACCTGATTAGAAACAATTCAGAAAAAAAAACCCTGGAAGAGTGGACCATTTTAGCTTTGTCTTTAATACAATTATAGAACATGCTTGTCTTAGAGATCTCCCTTTGAATGGGTCCGTAATGACCGAGACCTTACCGCCGTGTGGGCCCTCAACCACTCCATCACCATCGCAGACACGGCCACCAGGCGTCGCCGCCGCCTTGACAGCAAGCTTGCACAGATTGGTGAGGAGCGGTCGCTTAGTGACTTCTCTGCCAACGCCGACAAGGGCAGGGCCGCCGCCTGAGCTTTAAGGGTGTTGTGGGCATTGGCCGCGGCCGCCCTCTGCACCGCTCAAGAGGAGGTGAGTGGTAGCGAGTGGCCGTACAAGGCTGCAGCGGCGGACCATCGCCCTTCCGTCGTTGTAGGAACAACGATGGCACAGACGAGGACAACTTTGCGGCAGGGCAGGGCAGCCACGCGTACGAGGTAGTCTTTCGGTACCAGTTCTAGGATTTCTTTTCTAGTTTTTAGTTAAGCGATAAAAAATCGACCTTTTAATGTAAATTATGTACGAACTTTAATGAAATTGGTCCAGTTTGATGAAATTTGTCTGATTTGTTCAAATTAGTTTTGAATTATATGCGCCTAGTATTGGATGGTTGGCTCCTGCATCCGTGTCCACGGACTGGTCCCCATGTTCGTGGATGAATGCAGTGTCCGGTTTGCGGGTCAGCATTGGAGGTGCCCTTATATCACTATTCTGGGAAAGTTTCAGATCGCTTGGACCATTGGTTTAAGAGAATTATGCTTTTGAACTTTTAACTTGAAATTTGACTGAATTAGATCGCTTGGACCATTGGTTTATGAGATTTATGATTTCGAAATTTTAACTTGAAATTTCACTGAATTTTACCAGGAATTACAAAGTTCACAAATATTTGAGAAAAGTCAAAAATTGAAATACATGCATGTTTTACTATTTTTGGGAAAGTTGTAGTTTACTTGAATCATTTGTTTGTGAGACTTATGATTTTAAACTTTCAGCGTTAAAATTTGATCGCCGAAGAGTGAGTCTCTCTACCAGTTTTGTTGGTTGAAAGATTTTTTTTTTTTTTGCGGGGGTTGGTCGAAAGATAATGATAGGATTTTTCATTTTTAGAGACAGGAACGATAATGATAGGTATGTCCAAGGAACAGTGAAATAGGGCTTTTGTCCTGTGCGAATTACGTTCGTGCAAAAAAAATAAAATTAGGTTCGTGCGTGGGTGCGGTGCGTGGGTCGCTCGCTTGTGGTGTCCGGTGAGAGACACTCCATCCAGGCTTCGGGCTGATCATGCATCTGATCGTACGGCCACCCATAGGAATCCAGGATCAACACCAAACAGCCTTGACGCAATCAGCGCCGCCACCAAACAAATCCACCTCCAAGAAAGCCATGGCCGCCGCCTCCTCCTCCACCGTCCTTAATCCGCCTCCATTACCCGACGGCGAGGGCCACGACCCCGCAAGCTGGATCCTCCTCGACACCCTGGGCTCCATCGCTGAATGCCCCAACGCCAGCTTCGCCCAGAGCTCCACCAGCACCGGCCAACGCATCGAGGTGTCCTTCTGCACGGCCCGCCCTCCCCATGTGTCCCACTTCTGCGTCCACTGCCCGGGCCTCGGACCCGCCGATTTTTCCTTGGCTCCCACGGTCATCAGCGCCGAGGCCGATCTCGTCCTCTTCTGCGTGTCCGCCAGCCCCTCCATCCTGTTTAATCCGCGTTACTGCGACTACTTCCTCTACAGGGCGCACCCTCGGTGCCCGGTGCTGGAGCTTCTTCCCCACCCGTACCCACACCAATTCCGCGACAAGGAGGTCGCCCTCCTAAGCCTCGGCGACGACGGGGCCGAGTACGCCATTGCCATTCTCACAAGCAGGTGCCTGAAGGTGAGCCTCAAGGAGGATGGTACGCTCAACGAGACGGAGTTTGATCTCTGCCTGTACCGCTCCTCCAGAGCCCAGGAGGGGTGGACTTCCAAGGTGGTGTCCGTGGCAGATCCACTGAGGGACGCGGTGTGCCCCACGGATTGTGCGCCATACCATGAGACAACCAAGGTGATCACGCTCGGGCGTGGCATGGTCTGCTGGGTTGACCTCTGGCGTGGCATCCTCCTCTGCAATGTGCTCGAGGAAAATCCCCTTCTCCTTGACATCCCGCTACCGCTGCCGGCGAGGGGTAACTGGAGACTCTACCACAAATCCAGCTCGTACAAATATCGGGACATCACCGTCAGCCCGCTCAAGGATACCATCAAGTACATTGAGATTGAGGTCTGCCCACCAAGAAACCCTCCTGCTGATGAGTCCTATATGGACTGGTTTCACCAAAAGCGCCGTGACAAACGGTGCAATGCACCTTGTACGGGCTGGAAGGCCAGGACATGGAGCCTATCGACCACAACAATTCCTTCATGGAAATGGCGCCTTGACTGCACCCTCGATGTTGCTGACATCGATGTCCAACCAATCCATTCTGAGCAGCTACCTAGGACGTGTAGCATTACCGACAACCTCACCCAAGCAACATGTCTGCAACGACTCATCATTGGTTTCCCCACCTTGAGCATGGACGATGATGTTGTGTACATGCTTTCTAAGGCCTGCCCCGAGGACCAGATGGAAGTGGTGATTGCTATTGATATGAGCAAGAAGACGCTTCAGGGAGTGACTAAGCTTGTTACCGGAAAAGATTTCACCGATACACGTATCTGCACCAGTGAAATCTCCAAATATCTTAGTAAAGATGAAGGTAATTTTGCTTAGTACTTGCTTTGTGTATGTGTGACTACATGTATGAATGCTCTGCTTATCTTATATGTACTGATGAACCCCCAACAGTGACAATTCAAAAAAATAACTATACCAATGGGTTCTTGGTAAGCATAGTGTGCCTATTGGGAAGGTAACAAGCAATAACGACATTTAGTAGAGGAGAATGTGAACTGCTAGCAATATTTAGCCATTGAAACCTGACCCATCTCGATGGCTAATATAAACGAAAGAAAATCAGTGCATCTTGCCACTTTGCAGTTTAATAACTTCGGTCTGCATCAAAACCACACCAAACATGATTGAACTTCTTGTTATCGCATTTGCTTAGTGGATTCATTTTTTCTTACCAGTTGAATATATATGTAGTTAGCACTCTGAAAGTGTTTGCCTTTTGTTTTTGTCGTTTTGTCTATCAGTGGCCAGGTAGAGCTTCAGCAAGGTGTTTCTCAGGCAGTGCAGGGACTTGTCCAATTGGACGTGCATCTATACCCTTGGGTCAAATAACTTCATTCGACAACCAGAAAACAATACGGTTGTAAAAAAGCTCAGTAATTTTTTTTCCAACTATTGTGAATATCTATTAGACAATCAGTCATTGGATGTTCTTGCCTCATCCTACAGGTATACACGCTGGCCAATTGGCCGTCATTTTTGCATACTCCACTTACATTCTTCATCGAAATCTAATTAAAAATCTTGGATTTTGAGTTTGGGTTAGATATGATCAAGACATGCATGCTGGCCATTCATTGACGAAAATTTTAGTTGAACTGCTTATTTTACAACCAAATGATGTGTATTTGTCCAACTATGTGGTGCACCTATAAATTTTTTGTGGGACATGCTTGATCCTCCATAATTTTTTTACAAAGCATAAATTTTTCTACTGAGTATTAGATGAGTTTGCTTCGGGTTCCACGGCTGGAGGAGAATGCTGTGCAATATCCAGGTTCGTGACTACAACTGTAGTTAGTTTGTTTTGCACCAAGCACCATCTTATCACTGTGTCTATGCGTGCATGCGCGCCCCCTCTACTCCCTCCTCCAAAGTTGTCGTCCAAGTTCAAGTTTGAACTAAAACCATGACAAGAATTATGGAATGGAGGGAGTACAAAAAATTTCTTGGCAAGAAACTCATATTGCAATTTCCTCGGATATATTATTACTAGTAGTGTACTTAATAACCAGGTTAGCCAAACCTGGTTATGATCTAACTGATAGATATTCCTCATGTGGTTTCATTTCCATTACAGATTTTCTATTCTCATGTTTTGTTTGCACTGTGTCAGGTAATTATCTCCCACATTCATGCATGTGTGGCCAATTCATAATGGCTGTGAGTTTAGGTCCTTTTTGTGAACAAGGGATTGATAAATTCCAAACTGATAAATTCAAATAGAGAAATTTGTATGTTATGCTGAACAATTGTCCCCGACGCCTTCCTCCTAGCTGAGTATGGACAGTGGCGGAGCCAGGAAAATCCTATCAGGGAGGCGGTGCATTAAAACTGATTGGGGAGGACCAACTAATTGAAAAATTGATTTTTAGCAGTAAATCTTCACTAATTGTACACTGTTCATTACCAAAAATGCAGCAAAT
>NW_025227865.1:26782-27797 GCF_018294505.1 Triticum aestivum | reverse complement strand
ATAACAATCATAGATCCATGCACTCGAAGCTTTAGAGACAACAACTGAAATGGTAATTTACTGCAAGTCTGCAAAACTGTTGTTGATGTTATCTTGCACTTTGGTTACATAGTAAATTCAGAGCAAAATAAAAGAACGCCACCTGGTTGTAAAGTACCAATAACTGGACATTTTCATACCGTACCAGTCACTAGCTAATCAACTCTAAGTCCCCGGCACTGCCTCTCTCTATGAAGACGCTCGCGAGCATGGGCAGCTCCATCTCACTCTCGTGGCTACTTAGGTGGATCCCGGGCACTCCGCCGGGTGAGTCCCCGCCACTGCTGCTCTCAAGAAAGATGCTGGCGAGCATGGGCAGGTCCACCTCGCTCTTGTGGCTGTTTAGGTGGATCTCGGGCACTCCGCGGCTCCTCCTCTCCTCATCTGTAGCCAGTGATCGGTTGCCTGTGACTGCGCACCCCCGGACAAGTGCCTCCCATGGCGCTCCCACCGTGCTCATCCCTGTAATGTGGTTCCTCCAACACTGCAAACCATGACTCCCACGGCCTCCCTCTAGACTTCGCCTAGGGCGTGTACATGCATGCGACAATCTGGCAGCGAGCAGCCTTGCGATGGTGAAGGGTGATCGTCCTTTGTCGCGACGGCCGCCTGCTGTCGGCCGGTGGTGACAGGGGCGTCGATGCCTGGCTGCAGGCAGAAGACAACTAAGGCAAGGGCGGGCTGGCGATGGTCAACCACCGCTGCAAACCTAGCGCTGCTCGCTATAGGCACCGACGTCAGAGACGGTGCCGGATGGGGAAGCCAAATGAATTGTCTGGGATAGAAAAGGGATGATATTAAATTACTATTCTATCCCCATTCTATTTTTGAGGGAGGCTGGCTCTACAGGGTTTATAACAGTGAACTTCCTAATATACCCTTGAAGCCAGAATATACTACCGGAATTCTGATGTAGTATTGCTGTACTTGGGCCATTAACTCATGAAAATAAATGGTCCACTAAGACTTGATGTTT
>NW_025227865.1:21909-26595 GCF_018294505.1 Triticum aestivum | reverse complement strand
GTTATTGACAAGATCTTCTCCAAAGACTTGATGTGTTGTAAAAGTGCTTGTCTATGTCACTAATTCCATGCATTGAAAGTAATGATGCAGAGTAGATGCACCACAAGACGTTTAGTAGGTACAAGCTGATATTTTCCTAATGCCTCAAATATCAACATATTTGTCATAGTTTGAGTGTGTTCTGAGCGTATGTTCTTATTGCCTCAACTTTAACAAAAGCAAAACATAGACTATATCTTGGGTACCATACAGGAAGCTTACTTGACATAAAATGAGCATTCCGGCAAGAAAAGGATAATATATTCTTAACACACTAGATAGGTACAGAAGGGAGGCATATATATGCATGCAAATTTGATGGGTAGGTCAGAGAAATTACACAGGGTGCTAACTCATCGACAAGGTGGATGATGTGTAGTATTTAAGACGAGTGATTGGCTTGCTATTTTATTTTTATAAATTGTAGAAGTTTGTCGGAGTTTGCACATCCACTTTTCAACCAAGTGAGCTTGTTGTACTGGGATGGATACTAAGACCAAATATAAAATATGAACAAAAGTATACGATAAACTGGATCCATTTGGACTTACTAGGTTGTGGCAAGAGTTTTCAAACATCAATATATATTGCTTTTCACAAATCCGGATGGTTCTCGTCTTGAATTCTTTCCGTCGTTCACATGATTTTCCTTCATGTAATTTTGGCCCGCCGCATAAAGTATTTTTGGAAAATAAGTGACAAGAACAAAAGTTCAATTTCAGCAGACGGGGTCACTGTAACCTTGGCTTTTATGTCCTTCCCAGTATTGCACCGGAAGATTGTGATGGGTACACTTGAACAGCATATCAAAGAGAACGATAGGGCCATCATCCCAATGACTGGACCCAAAAGGAACCCAGCGAATACGGCCCAACATTCATGTGTTCGGATCTCCGTGATGCATATGCAATGCCACAAACTAGCTACGTACTCCATGACCATGCTTGCATCTCTCCTATGCTCCAAAGCTTGGTCTCCTCCGAACTCAGATGGAACCACTGGGTTTTTTTTTGTGAAAGATCCAGCATCGGCTGGCATTTCATTGATAATAGCAGGAAGCAGCGGAAAACAACAAGGTGGTGAAGGTCCTAGGACCAGATCCGAAGATCAAAGAAAGAGAAAAAGGAAGAAAAAAAAAACTACAGCCCTAATAGCCGCAGCTCAACACTCCAACAAATCCATACTAGGCAACACAGCTCCGACTTCGACAACGAACTACTAAGGAAGCTAGGCAAGGGTGGCGTCACGGAGGATCACCGAACGAGCCATCTGTTACGCGTCATCGTATACCACCGGCCCCCCACCGTGGCTTCGACTTCACAGCAACAGGCAGTCGAGGCACATCCACGGACACGCCGGAGAAGAAGAGCCGACTACCACGACCAAGGCCACGCCTCCGACATTGCTCACCGTCGTCATCTTTGCCACAGAAACCACCGAGCACGTCCAGTTGTTGGAAGCACCAAAGGGATCAAAGTCTTCAAGACGGTGCCCTAAAGAGGGGAACGACGTTGAAGACGACGCCACCGCCCGACCCTGCAGCAGGATCTGGGTTTTCACCCGAAAGACTTGATCCGGGAGATCTGGTTGTGTGATTCCCGACGACGCCTCCAAGAAGAATAGCGACGCCACCAGGCGCTGTCGCCGCCGGCCGGCCAGCACCGGCCAAGCTTTCACCCGGGGCAGCCACTCCCATGCAGCAGGTCGAGGTCGACCTGTGCCTCCACTGAACCGCGCACCCCTACACAGCAAGTGCGCCACCGCTGTGCCGGGCCACCACCAAGCCTCCCCGACGGCGGGCCTGCAGAGACCACATCGGGTCCTACACCCCGCATCCAACCGCGGTCGGAGCCTCTCTGCTCCAGCACCGCCCGCGCACGCCCGCTGCGCAGCCTCGGACCTCCTCCACTACGCACTGCAACCCCGCGCGTAGCCTCCGGCCTGGACGGGTCCAGATCTGGTCGACCGTCCGCAACCTCGCGCCTCGCCTCACCAACGCCAGCCCCAACATGCTCGCCGGATCCGCAGCCGCCCGCTGCATCCCTGGCCACCAGCCAGCCGGATCTGCAAGTGCCCGCCACACCACCGCCAAGGGCGCTCGCCGCGGCAGCGAGCCACCCGCGCCCGCCCGACCACACAAGGCCCTGGTAGCACCGCACCTCCCCTCCGCCTCAAGCACCGGCGACTGTGCCAGATCGCCGCAGCCCCGCCGTCTCCTTGCGCCCGCCCGCCCGCTCAAGGGCCCGCGTAGCACCACAGCTCCTCTCCGCCTCGTCCACCGGCGACGGCGCCAGATCCGCGCAGCCCCGTGCCCGCCATGGCGCCGGAACCTCGCAAGCTCGCCCCACTCGTGCTCCTCCGCGCACCTCGCCGTGCCGAGCTCCCGTCCCCGCCAGATCGAGCCGCCCGCGCTGCTCGAGCCTGAGAAGAAGGGACCAACGGCCCCGTCGCCGCCGACGCTGCACGGGCTTTGCCCGGCTGCGCACACCGGCGGCAGCGAGGGGAGCAAGAGTGGTGGGTGGGCTCCCGGCGGTGGCTAGATTTTCCTCTCCCGAGCCGCCCGCGGGAGCGGCGCGAGAGAGAGCGCGCTCAGCCACCACTGGGTTTATTCATTCCACTGAGTTCAAGTCCAAAATTCCTTGCCTACCAGCCGATGGTCACAAGGCTTGTTGGGCTCACTGACTGTTTGCTTCCCCTTGAAACATGCATGGTCTGGGGATTTGTCCAGTAAGTACAAGTAGGGTCTTGTCAATCTGGAGTCGTTACGTATGTATTAAATGAAATTGAATATATATACATGTATTTTAGGGGCAGTGTATGTCTAACTTCCCTTCAGACTATATATGCCCGTACATATCTTCCCGGTGGTGCAGGTGCTTTCGTACACTTTTCATTGTTGCAAACACACTGAGAGAGGCGTGGGTTCCTCGTATAACAGAAAGGACATACTTCCTGTTGTGCTCAGACTTTGTTTTAACACGTCTTTAGCTTGGACTTTTGTCGCTGGAAGAATTGGATGTCATGATAAGAACGAAAGTATGACCCGAACTGCTCACTGCGGACAGGCTCTGAAGTGTGTATAGATCAACAGGGGACTACGATTACTATTGGTTCTAGTATCTATTTCCTATCACTGTCTACACATGCTTCTCGTCTAGTCAGCTTCATCGAGCAATGGTGCAGACTAGACCCACTGCTAGGAATCAGCCAGCTGCAAGCTGACCTTCTCCTAATGACTCCCAAATCTAACGGATTTGTGATGGTACGTGTGTGTGTTTGTGACACAATGTTTGTTTTATATTTCCTCGGAACATGACTTCAGCAAACCAAAATTACGGGGGTCGTCTCAAGTACTGTCCATAGTGGCTCGCTCACTGAAGATAACCGTCATAGACATTCTTTTTATTAAGGGGGGGATACACTAGTATCATGTAAATACCAATTACATCTAGTCTCTGCACCAACAACATGCTTAAGAACATTCAGGATGCACACAGCCAAAAAAGAAAATAAAAAGAGGAAAAAAGAAGAACAACATGCTTAAGAACATTCAGGATGCACACAGCCAAAAAAGAAAATAAAAAGAGGAAAAAAGAAGAAGAAAAGACTTTGCCACGGTGATCAATCACCCAAAGTAGCAGCACTCTAACCGCCACCAAAGATAACACCCAGACTAGAAAGAAGGTTCTCCAAAAGCAACGCCCCCAGAAAGGAAACAATGCACAATCGTTGTCGTTGCCCGATCAAAGATCGTAGGTTTTCACCCTGAAGAAAGACCGTGTTTCCAAAACAATGCCTTCAACAATGCCACTGCCAGGCACAATCAACAAAGGACAGACCTTGGGTTTTCACCCAGGAAATCAAACTTGGTACACAAAGGAGTACCACCAACAAAGAAGTCCTCCAATGCTACCGTCCCCACTTGCGGAGGCTACTACTACAAGTCATGGACCACCAGGCTCACAGGAACACGTGCCCGGTCTAGTCGGGAACATATCCTGCAAGCCATGTCTGAACAACTGCCTGTGAAGAAAAGTCTTCAATGCATCCAAGACCCCGCCTTCGCCACTTGCAAGTCCTCTAATCACGCCATGGTATTCGCCGCATATGTTGATCCCTTGAATATCTTGGTGTAGTCATGTACCAAGGTGTCAACAAAGACAGAGCTTTGTGATACCCTGGTGAAGCTAGTTATGCTAACGCTGCGGGTGCACACGACCAACCCCTATGCAATCAAAGTGTCCAAAGAGCGCCATATACGCCAGTCTTTGTTTTAATTCGAACGAGAAGTCCATAACTCACCGATGGCCAGATCAAAGAGGAGTGATCACATGTTGAATTGTGACTTCACACGAAGACCACTAGGGCCACTGCCTGACCGATTATTTTACGAGACATGAAATCCCAAGATCAACCATATCTCGATTCCCACCTCCAGCGGAAGGAGGATGTCGCCACCCGGGTGCCCAAGTGATGCGGGCGGAGCCATAGACCATCGAGGCCGCGCACAGGAAACAACAGGATGCGAGACCGGGGCCCGCTAGGCCCACGCGGGAGTACATCAAGTCCGCCCCACCGTCGCCGCCACACACCACCACAGCAGCAGGAGTGGGAGCGGACGCTGCCACTGCTATGCACGGCCACGAC
>NW_025227865.1:11674-21609 GCF_018294505.1 Triticum aestivum | reverse complement strand
GACGGGAGGGGGTGATGGGGAGTACGTCCTTGGGTGCGGGCAGGGGAAGCCCTTATGCGATGTGGTGCTGCCGCATGGGGTGTCTGGGAACCGGCATAGGCTAGCTCCTTTCATATATATACCCAGACGGATGGGAGCTATGTATTCCACACTGGATAGGAGAGTCATGGTGTGCAGGTGTAGTACTGAATGTAGCTATTGACTTGCTATATTTTTTGTTAAATGAAGTGCATTTTTTTGTGAGATTGTGTATCCAGTCTTCCAGCGAAATGAGGTTGTTACATTTGGCAAGATATTAAGCTCGAAGATAAAATTAATATGCAAGAAACTGACTTCAGTTAGCCACGAGTCATGTGAGGGTCTTCAGAAGTCAATATACCACCTTTTATACTACATTATGTTTCCTTTGTTCTTCTTAATCGAGTAGATTCAATGTAGAACATGAGGTGGTATATTGACTTCTGAAGATTCAATGTATACCCCTTTAAAAAGTTAGTATACCCCTTTTATACCCCTTTTATACTAACTTTTTAAAGGAGTATATGCAGTATCAAGTTTTTAAAGTAGTATATAATCATTTTCTAAGGAGTATAAACTGCATTTTTATAAGGAGTATATACTTATTTTTTTCGGAAAGAGTATGCACTGACATTCTAGTAGTATATACTGACTTCTTTTTGAAGGAGTATGTACTTATTTTTTTTCTGAAAGAGTACGCTCTGACTTTCTTTAGGAGTATGTACTGACTTCATTTTAAGGAGTATATACAATAATATTAATTTTATAGTATTGTACTGCAAATTTTAGGAAGAGTATATACCCTGCCGTTTTTTATATCCTGCCATTTTTAAAGAGTATATATCTTTTTCTTGATGGGACCATAAATTGCTTAGCATACATCATCAGAATAACCAAATAAGTATACAACTGTTAATTTCGTAGGATTACATATGCTGTTACATGTTACGTAGCCTCCAACGAGCTACATATATACTACTCGAGCGTTACGAGTGCTTTCCATGTTGCTCCATCAAGTGTACGTAAATGTATTGCTACGTACAAATACGGCCATGCATGGGTGGAACAAAGCTCTTGGTTTTCCAAATCGAATTTGTATGCAGTAAGCAATGAGAGAAGCGGTGAGAGGTTCGTCTGGCCCACATAAATTGGCACCCTTTCTTTGGCAAAGATATAATCTGCACCGAAACCAAATTAAGATAGTAGTCCTTGTGCAGTTGCATATACTTGATTCAGAAGTGCTCGTCATAGAAGCTAGAGTTGTAATATATATCTCATGGTAATGAGAGATTCAAGATGCCATCAATTTACTGAGCGGAAGTTGCAAAAGATACTACGGTCTTGAAATTTGCACGAACAAAAAATACCTGGCGATTCCATTAACCATGCAGTGGAGAAGAACTGGAGAAGGTATGTTGGTAGCCCATCCAGCGATCGCTCGATCCAAATGTTCTGCGCAGGCGGCGAAGGCCTCATGCAGTGCATGTACTCAATTGATACTCGCACATGCCCCTAATCTTACCAATTGACGCCAAGACGATGGTCACCAAATCTAATATTTGTCCTCAAGCTGCCGCCGGCCGCACGCTCTGCGCTAGCCGTTGTCCATCTCCAACGCCAATGCAAGGATAGACTACACAATAACATAACATTACTCCGTCAGATTTGATCAAAATATATAAAAATTTGAATAGACGCAGGCACATGGATATGGATGATGAGACAAGTGAGGTTTGCCATTATTTTCTTCGTCACAGCCACCGCATATCTTGGCATCGTCGCGTCGGATGTTGTCATCGCCGCCGCCGCCGACCACTGTGCCATGCAGGCGAGGGATGCGATGGCCATAAAATGAGTTGTATTCCCGTGAGAAACAGAACCCCTATAAGTTTGGATCGTCAACAAACTTCCAATTAGACGTCCGATGTTTTTATTATTTTTTAAAATAAAAAAACTGAATGGAAGCCATCAGGGCACTAATAAAAGGAGAGGAGGGACACGTGGCCTAGGAGTATGTACTCCTAGGTGTATCAACCCATTTTCCTATATAGGACTATATATATATATATATATATATATATATATATATGCACCCATCACTGATGGGGGTAGGAAGAGAATAAGTTATAATAACTCAGTGTAGAGGTGAAGGGTGTGTAAGCACTGAAAATGAGTTATTAAGCTGTGGTACTTCTTTCATAAATTACTAGTGGTTTGGATGAATTTGTACATTCACTCATCCAATTAAGTGATAATAACTCATGACAAGGTGAACAGTGCGCAACATTAAAATGAGTAATCATCTTGCTATCTTCGGTAAAATCGTACAAGTTTGGATGACTTTTATGGTGGTAGCTGGTGTGATCTGAAATGGTTTGCTCACCCAAGGAATATGGAGGCCTTAGCTAGGTGCATATTCTGTTTCTCCTCAATCAGGCTTTGTGAGTGTGCTGGAAGTGGTTGGAGAAGGTGGGGGATGATAAGCCATGGGCTGGGCTTTCTATCTCTGTCACGCAGGAAGTGGAAGCAATTTTGCGCACTGGCCTTTGATGCACGCTGGGAAAGGTGAGACATTGCTCTTCTGGTCAGATATCTGGCTCCACGGTCATAGTATGGCACAGCTCACTACAAATTTGAAGAATTTCCTGAAGCTTGTTGCTCATTCTTGTACTGTTGCGGAAGCCTTGCACGAAAACACATTGCTCCAATATGTACAAGGCACACCATCCGTTCCCACCATTGTGGAATTTATTGATCTGTGTGCTGAGGTTCAGCAGATTCAGTTGGCGTTTGGGAGGATCTATTCACTTGGAGGGTCACCTCCAATGGGAAGTACTCGGCCAAATCTACGTACAATACATTCTACCTCGGACGTCATCCCATGTGCTAATGAGCTTTGGAGGTCTTGGGAACCCCTCGAGTTGAAGATCTTTGACTGGATTACCATATGCAACCGTCTCAAGACCATAGACAAACTCACGACGAGGTAGTTTTAGCATCCTCTATGCTGCCCTCTTTGCGCTCAGGGGCTGGAGAGCCTACAACACATGCTCCTAGGTTGTACCTTCACTCGAGAGGTCTAGTACCATGTTCTCCTCGTTGTGTATCTCTACCGTTCTACTCCTATTAGCCACAAGGACCTTGCTAAATAGTAGTCCAATCTCTCCATTGTGGTTCTGACGCGTAGCCGCCCGCTGGTAAACTCCTTCATGATACTAACGTCCCGGTTCATTTGGTTGGGTCAAAATATTGTGTATTCAATAAGGCAACGACCTTGCCCTTGTCGGTTGTTCACAAAATCCGGGGCAGAGTTGTCGATGTGGAAGCTTGCTCGTGCAGGCACGGTGGGAGTCCAGGAATCTTTTTTACCCTATCTTGGTGAGCTTGAGCAATCGTTTGTGATTGGATCCTAGCCATGCAAATATGTTTGTGGCACGGACCGGAACTAGAGGCACGCTAAGAACCGGGACTAATGATGCCCGTCTCCTAGCCGTTGGAACCGGGACTAATGATCACGTTAGTAGAGGGCCATTATCAAAGCGGGACTAATGGGGCTCACGTAAAGTCATTTTTCTACTAGTGATACATGATCGCTGCCTTGAATATCGACATAACTTTGCGCTTTTTTATCAGTTGCCCAATAGTAATTTGTTTACCAACCGTATGTTTTTTATTCGAGAGAGAAGCCTCTAGTGAAAAATATGGCCCCGGGTCTACATTTATCACATATAAAATCCAACAATACCTTGCGGCAATTTATTTGCCGTTATTTTATTTTGTATTTTACTTTATCTATCTATCACTACGAGATTTGATCCTTGCAAACAACAGTTGTGTATTCGATAATGCAACGACCTTTCCCTTGTCGGTAGCTCACAAAATTCGCGCAGAGTTGTCGATGTGGAAGCTTGCTCGTGCATGCACGGTGGGAGTCCAGCTATCTTTTTTACCCTATCTTGGTGAGCTTGAGAAATCACTTGTGATTGGATCCTAGCCATCTAAATATGTTTGTCACTCTGGTTTTTCTTCTCGCCATCTCAATACAAAAAGCATGTGGTCACGTGTTTTTGAAAAAAGATTTGGATATTTTTTAGATCCATGGATGGGCTCATTGCCAGCGCGTGAGACGGCAGCCACCTACGGAAAACATGATGTCCTTAGCCATTTTGTTCTGGTGTCCACAACATCTGCACTTTTTGCCCATAAGAGCGGTTTAGTAACCACCAAGTATAAGAGTGAAGTAACCTAGCAATAAGTATTTCCTTCAGTAGAGAACCTAGGTTTATCGAACTAGAAACAATTCTTCCAACAAACAAAGTCACAAGTGCCTGCACATAAAACACAAAACAAATTTGTCCCCAACACGTCAAGAAGGCTGTCAAGCTTCTTGCCTTGCTAGTTACAAGATTAAAATGCATGGTATGGTAGAAATTGATAGATGAATAAAATAAAAGAAACGGTGCAGCAAGGTAAAGTATTTTTTATGATGTTTTCAGTAAAGCAAAGTAGACCCTCGGGCCATAGGTTCACTAGTGGCATCTCTTCAAGCATAAATGCGTAGTGTGGTAAACAAATTAAAGTTGACATCGATTAAATTGTACTATTTATATTTATGAATATGATCATTCATGGTATAATATCATGCAGTCATTACGTCCGTGACGTGATGGGCTGTCTTGTTTGTCCACATGGACGAAAACTGGCTCGGGCGGACGAAATGTGTCGGCCCTTGGACTTGCAATTAAATTAGGGGCATAGTGGAGTAAAAGATACAGTATATATTTTAGAGTTTGCATAGGGCCTAAATCTTTTTGCGGGCTCGGCACTGCACCTACAACCAAAGAAGAGTTGCTCTTGGCTTCTTTCTTCCGATAAAGGGTGGATTTTATTGGCTCAAATGCAGCATCAAGATGATACATTACACTGAACACACACCTGGCTTCTGTATAACTAAGATGCACACAACCAACCCAACACACACACACACAGAGAAACACACCAGCAACTAGCGAAGTCATAAGACCAAAAGCTATGTGCAGGTGTGGAAAAAAGAAAAAGAAACAAGAAATAACACTGGTGGAAAAAGGGCCTTTGGTCGCGGTTCGCAACTGCCATTAGTCGCGGTTGCGCAACCGCGACCGAACGGGCGCGACTAAAGGCCCCACCCTTTAGTCGCGGTTGCCTAAGAACCGCGACTAAAGGCCCGTCCACGTGGGCGCCAGGTGGCCGTCGGGGCGGAGGACCTTTAGTCGCGGTTCTTCTGGCCAACCGCGACTAAAGGCCGCCGCAGGTTTAGGGTTTTAGCCCCCCCCCCCCTAAACCTGTTTTCTGTTTAATTTGTATTGTTTTATTTCTTTTGTGCTTTATTTTAATTTTGAAGGAGTTTCACATATTCTACGGTACTACATACATGCATATGAATGTACAATTTCAAACAAATTTGAAATTAGAACCAAAAAGAATTCAAGAGGAATATACAATATATATTCAATATCATCGGATGACCATATACAATTTTGAACAAGTTTCCATACATAATTTAATGCATATAAAGTTCTACGTCCTCGTAATGGTGTTCTCCTTTAGGATGGAGGACTTCCCTCCAGAACCATCCAGCTAGTTCCTCTTGAAGTGGTCGGAAGCGAGCTTCTGGACTAAGCATCATCCGGAGGTTATTCCTCTGAGCATTGGTATCACTCGGAACCCGCTCAGAGGTGTATCTCCGGATCATCTCACAGACATAGTATGCACATAGATTGGTCCCCGCTGGCTGAATATCCTCACCATTCTTAGCCTTTGCCCTTTTGAATTCTAGCTCTTTTTTGAATTCACCGACCTTTGTATCTACGAACCGTCTCCAAACCCTACGAGGCAAAGAAAATTAAATGAACAAGAGAGTTATTAGTTACTTGATATTAGGAAATGAACGAAATAGGCCGATCGATATAGAGCGCAAATGAATGAAAATAATTACTTTTGCAGCATTCTTCTCATGTCGACCCAAAGCTTTGGATCCTTATTCAGAGAGTCGTGGACGAGACATTCTGATGTGTCAACTTTAATTACTAGCAGAATCCAGTGGAACCTGCGGACACGATACATGCACAGTACGTCATGCATAACTCATCGATTAGCCGGCCACATACCATGCATGGAGTAAACAAAAGAGAATATGCTCAAGACAGAAACACTCACCCAAAATGGTAAGGAAATAGAATATCACTTTTGAGTTCCTGCTTTGTAAGAAACTGCCACAGGTCTGCCTCCATGTCGGCGGGGTGATGCTCCAACACATATCCATTAACGATGTGTGGGTCAATGAACCCAACATTATGGATGTTCCTTACTCTGCATTCCTTAATCTTCATTCTGCATGTATAATAGCGGACACAACAATATAGTTAGGACATATATATAGTGCAGGCAATATGAACGAGATGGGGTAGAAATAAATCACTTACAGAACGTAGCAACTGATGATAGATTTGTCGAGCTCGCGCAGATTGAAAAGCTGGAACAATTCACTCAGATGAATTTATACATAGTAATGTTTGAAGTGATGCTCATATCTAACTTCCGCATAAATATATTCTTTGGCGTTTTTATTTTTTATGTAACCCTTGTACCATTTCAGCAGACCTTTCATTTGTGGAGGTAGATCCTGTTCCTGCGCAGGCTCGACGAGAGGCCCA
Organism: Triticum aestivum; assembly: GCF_018294505.1. NCBI lineage: Eukaryota > Viridiplantae > Streptophyta > Magnoliopsida > Poales > Poaceae > Triticum > Triticum aestivum. The sequence goes on along the minus strand of NW_025227865.1, from coordinate 14,899 downwards.
TTCTTCACATATGTAATTACTACCTCCTTCACTGGCGCCTCATCAAGGCCTAACAGTTCACGAAGAGTAATACCTAAGTTGGCCGCTTGTTCTCTGGCACTCGTTACAGTCAATCCATGTGCTGCCGCAGCTGCTATGATATCGGGGTCATCCGGACCGGCGGCTTTCACTATAAGCGGGGCAATCGATTGTTTACTTTGTTCCCCGAGCTGGGCAACTCGTTTCCCGCTTTTTTTACTTTCTAATTCCGTTTTCTCGGCCTCCTCCAAGGCTTTGTTCTCCTGGTTCTCCGCCCGCTCTTTCTTCTCCTTCAACATGAGTGCCTGCCTACGAATTTCACGTGCATAGTCGTCAGGCAGATTCTTCGCGGCTTGGGACGGTGTGCTCAAAAATGACTTAGCCCACTTCTTTTGCTCATCAGAAAATACTGGCTTGGGCTCGGGCTCTCTTTTCTTCTTGCAGTCCGCCTTCCATTTCTCATGATCAGCAGCCGCGGCCGCGGCAGTTTCCTCGGCACTACGTTCCCAAGGCCTTGTGGGGAGAGGCTTCAATGATGGCTCTGGTACCTTTGTGGTCTTAGGTACATAAGGGTCCGGGTTAATAATCCAGGACTGCTTCTGCTTCTTTGCCGGAGGTGGATTGGGGGGCGGCGTCTGATCACCCGCCGGACGAGGACTGGGGGGCGGCGTCCGATCACCCGCCGGACGTTGTGGACTGGGGGGCGTCGGCTGACGTGACGGAGGTGTAGGTGAACCGCCACCACCGTAGGGGGGTGGACTTGTTGTCCTTGGCGCCTCGCCTGGAAACTTGATAAACTTCTTTTGCCATAGAATGAAATGGCGCTTGACATCTCCAAGTCTTTTCTCCCCTTCAGGTGTAGCAATGTCAATCTCCAGGTCCTCAAACCCTTGGACTATGTCCTCCACCGTGACACGAGCATAGCCATCTTGAATGGGGGTGTTGTGGTGGAGTGCTCTAGGTAAACATGGTAAAGCACTGCCGATGGCTACCTTCACGGACATGTTCCCGATAGGATAATACAGATGACATTCTTTCATCTCCTTTATATCGTCCACGGGGTAGCGAGGAGGCTCCGGTGCAGTAATTTCGACCACCAAAGGCTCCGGTGCAGTAATTTCGACCACCAGAGGCTCCGGTGCAGTAATTTCGATCGTCGGTGCATCTGCACCAGCCGGTGGGGCCTCCGTGGAAGCCACACTGCTTCTCCGCTGCTGGCTTCTGAGATCCGCTGGATGATCTTCATGCTGCGCCCGAGCTGCATCTCGTTCGGCTACTAGTACACTCACGGTTTTCTTCATCACATCCATTTCCGATGCCAACCGCGCCACAACATCTGCTTCCCGATCCATCTTTCTCTTCCGGCTTCTGTAACCGTACGGGTCATCGTTCTGGGGGAACCCTATTTTCCACGGAATGTGCCCCATGCCTCATACACGTCCTCCGTGTTCAGGATTCCCGAGGGCTTTTGTCAGCGCGTCGTTCTCTCTGTTGAACTTGATCTTCCCCTCTTGAGCATCCCTCATTGCGTCAATAAGGGCTTGGGTGGGTTTAATTATTTTGCCCCGGTAAACACAGTCCCCTGTCTCCGGGTTCAGCGTTCCCCCATGCCCGTACCACCAGCTTTTGGCCCTTGGGTCCCATCCCTCCGTACCTGGACGGATTCCTCGCGCCCTCAGCTCGTTCTCCATCTTCTCCCACCTAGGCTCCCAAAGGCGATACCCTCCTGGCCCCATAATATGATTGTACTCCTTCTTAGCCGCATTTTCCTTATTTTTTTTGATATTTGAATGAACTGCTCCGATTTCTTTTGCTTCACAAATTCTGGCCAATCATGTTTTAGTTTCTCATATTGTCCTTTGAAATCCGGAGTCTTGTTCTGCTTGACAAAGTCATGGGCTAGATTTTGCTTGAATTTCCAGAATGCGTCGGCCATCTTATGAAGAGCGAACTGTTTGACTAGCCTCCTCCTCTCCTTGTTTTCCTCAATCTTGTTACCCTCCTCGTCGAATTTGTTGTATTCCGGAGGTAGAACGAAATGTTCCATAAGCTTTTTGAAGCAATCTTTTTTTGTTCTCTTATCGACGAAAGTGAAACCAGCAATTCGTGCCTTCTTCGGCTTATTCCACTCCTGGACGGTGATCGAGACGTTGTCTCTAACAATGGCTCCGCATTGGTTGACAAACTTGGTGGCGTTCTTGCGGGGCTCCAGCGGCCTGCCGGTTGCACTGTCGACAACCTTGATGGTGCATGTTTCTCCTTGTTTCATCGTCTTGGTTGCGCCACGCTTTGACGACGTACTCGATTGTTTCGACGACCCGGCCGAGGGCTAAAATAAGAAAGAGAGTCGGGCGCGTTAGTCCACACATATTTATTCAAATCAGTTAGTTTGTATCACCAGAGGCTCAATGTGTATATATATACCTCGGCGCCGGAGGTGGTTGCTACTTCCATTTGAAGATCGTCGTTTATCGACGTTTGTTCGGCATCATCTTGCTGACGGCGCCCTTCATCTTCACCGTCAAGGTTCAGATAAGAAGAGATATCATCTTCTTCTTGTCCGGTCGGCACATATAGAATATCGCCGTTTATGATGCCGAACATATGTGCTTCACCGTCCGGATCATAGTTGTCCATAATCGGGTCAGCTCTATCGTCCGCCATTATGTCAGTCCTGAAAACATGTAGTAAAAACAAATTAATTAAGTGAAGAAGGGGGGCGGTGGCGGTGGCGGTGGCGAAAGGGCGGTGGCAAAAGGAGGGGGCGAGGAAGGAGTGGGAGAGGGTGTCGCGGTAGAGCGCGAGACGGGGCGGCAGACGACGGCGTCACGGAGAGGGAGGCGAGGACAACACACTTTTATAACCCTGGCCGTCCCCTCTCGATCCCTAAAAAAATACCGCGCGCATCGCCGCCCCCCTCGCCGCCCCCTCTCCGTATATACGTTTTTTTTGTTAATTATCAAATTTTACGGTTTTTTTGTTAATTATCAAGTTTTAAGTTATTTACCGTTTTTGTTAAACTAATTAACTAGTTAAAATTAAAAAGAACAAAAAAAATTCTCTCTCTCTCTCTCTTTCTCTCTCTCTCTCGATCATCGCTCTCTGTAGAGCAACGTTGAGGGCGGCGAGGCCGGCGGCCCGAGGATGGATTGGGGGGCGGCGTTGAGGGCGGCGAGGCCGGCCGGCGGCGTTGAGGGCAGCGAGGCC
>NW_025227865.1:0-11164 GCF_018294505.1 Triticum aestivum | reverse complement strand
TATGTTAAAAACACAAATATTATATCAAGAAATTCAGAAAAATAAAACTAATTCAATTCAAAATTCTAAAAATACAAATAATATATCAAAAAATTAAGAAAAATAAAACTAGTTCAATTCAAAATGTTAAAAATACAAATAATATATCAAAAAATTCAGAAAAATAAAACGAATTCAATTCAAAATTTTATACGCCTAGGCGGGAGTATGACTAAATCACTCCAAATTTCATGTATCATCAGTGGTATCTCGAATCATTCGAAAATGGATACCAAACACATCACGGGTAATATAATTCACATGATCCATTCAACAAAGTTTGGTACAATAAATTATTACACATCATTTCTTCCCTTGTGTCCCTGCTTGCTTACGATTGTGCCGTATCCATGGAGCATCCTCATCATTTAACTTAATGCTTGGGTCGGTGTTCACTTTGAAGGGCGGAATTTCAGCAAACATATTATAATCTTCTGACATGTCTGTCTTGTCCTCCACTCCCACGATGTTTCTTTTCCCTGAAAGAACAATGTGGCGCTTTGGATCATCGCATGATGTACTGATCATTTTCTTATCTTTCCGTTTCCTCGGTTTGCTACTCATGTCCTTCGCATAGAAAACCTGAGCGACATCTTTCGCTAGGACGAATGGTTCGTCAAGGTAACCAAGATTGTTGAAATCCACCATTGTCATTCCGTATTGCTGGTCCACCTTTACCCCACCTCCTGTTAGCTTGAACCATTTGCACCGGAACAAAGGGACCTTAAAGGAGGGTCCATAGTCAAGTTCCCATATCTCCTCTATGTAACCATAATATGTGACCTTTTGCCCATTCTCGGTTGCTGCATCAAAGCGGACACCACTATTTTGGTTGGTGCTCTTTTTATCTTGGGCGATCGTGTAAAATGTATTCCCATTTATCTCGTACCCTTGGAAAGTCGTTATAGTCGAAGATGGTGTCTTGGCCAACATGTACAGCTGATCTACAACATCATTGTCATTCATTAAATGTTTTCTCAACCAACTGCCGAAAGTCTCCATGTGGGCCTTCCTAATCCAGGATTCAGGCTTCCCCGGGTTGTCCGAGCGTAAAATATTCTTGTGTTTCTCAAAGTACGGAGCCACCAAGCTGGAATTGGTCAGTACAGTGTGGTGTGCTTCAGTCAGAGAATGGCCGTCCATACATGTCGTTGATTTCCTTCCGATCGTGCCTTTTCCACTTAGTCTCCCCTCGTGCCGCGATCGAGGAAGACCAACCGGCTTAAGGTCAGGAACAAAGTCAACACAAAACTCAATTACCTCCTCATTTCCATAGCCCTTGGCGATGCTTCCTTCTAGCTTAGCACGGTTACGAACATATTTCTTTAATACTCCCATGAACCTCTCGAAGGGGAACATATTGTGTAGAAATACAGGACCGAGAATGAAAATCTCTTTGACTAGGTGAACCAAGAGGTGCGTCATAATATTGAAGAAGGATGGCGGGAACACCAACTCGAAACTGACAAGACATTGGATCACATCGTTCTGTAACCGTGGTAGATCTTCTGGATTGATTACCTTCTGAGAGATTGCATTGAGGAATGCACATAGCTTCACAATGGCTACTCGAACATTTTCCGGCAGGAGCCCCCTCAAAGCAATCGGAAGCAATTGCGTCATAATCACGTGGCAGTCGTGAGACTTCAGGTTTTGGAACTTTTTCTCCGCCATGTTTATTATTCCCTTTATATTGGACGAGAATCCAGACGGGACCTTCATACTGCTCAGGCATTCAAAAAAGATGACCTTCTCTTCTTTGGTCAGAGCGTAGCTGGCACGACCTTGAAACCATTCCGGATGCCGGTCATCAGGGTCTTTCAAACGTTGCTGGTCCTGCCGTGCTTCCTTTGTATCATTTGTCTTCCCATACACGTCCAAGAAGCTTAGCAGGTTCACGCAAATATTCTTCGTAACGTGCATCACGTCGATTGCAGAGCGGACTTCTAGGACTTTCCAATATTCTAGCTCCCAGAATATAGATTTCTTCTTCCACATGGCTGCGTGCCCGTCAGCTCCCTTCCGAACTGATTGTCCGCCAGGACCCTTTCCAAAGATGACTTTCAAATCCTTGACCATATCAAATACCTCAGCACCAGTGCATTCCGCAGGCTTCGGCCGGTGATCTGCCTTGCCGTTGTAATGCTTGCCTTTCTTTCTTACTGGATGAATTTTCGGAAGAAATCGATGATGTCCAAGGTACACGTTCTTCTTACAATTTGGCAAATGTACACTTTCAGTCTCATGTAAGCAGTGCTGCATGCATTGTATCCCTTATTTGACAGTCCCGAAAGGTTACTAAGAGCAGGCCAATCGTTGATGGTTACGAAAAGCAACGCTCGTAGGTCAAATTCCTCTTGTTTGTGCTCATCCCACACACGGACACCACCCCACAGCTGTAAAAGTTCATCAACTAATGACCTTAGGTACACATCGATGTCGTTGCCGGGTTGCTTCGGACCTTCGATGAGCACTGGCATCATAATGAACTTCCGCTTCATGCACAACCAAGGAGGAAGGTTGTAGATGCATAGAGTCACGGGCCAGGTGCTATGGCTGGAGCTCTGCTCGCCAAAAGGATTCATGCCATCTGTACTTAGACCAAATCTTATGTTCCTTGCGTCAGCTGCAAAATCTTTGAACTCTCTGTCGATCTTTCTCCATTGCGTTCCATCTGCGGTGTGTCTCAACTCCCCGTCCGACTTACGGTCCTCTTTGTGCCATCGCAACAACTTGGCATGCTCTTTGTTCCTGAACAGACGTTTCAACCGTGGTATTATAGGAGCATACCACATCACCTTGGCGGGAACCCTCTTCCTGGGTTTCCCGCCCTCAACATCGTCACCAGGGTCATCGCCTCTGATCTTATAACGCAATGCAGTGCATACCGGGCATTCATTCAAATTCTCGTATTCACCGCGGTAGAGGATGCAGTCGTTGATGCATGCATGTATCTTCAGAACCTCTAAACCTAGAGGGCAGACAACCTTCTTTGCTTCGTACGTACTGGCGGGCAACTCGTTATTCTTTGGAAACATATTCTTCAACATTTTCAGCAAGTTTTCAAATGCCGAGTCAGCTACACCTGCCTGTGCCTTCCATTTCAGCAAATCCAGTGTGCAACCCAGCTTTTTCAGACCATCATCGCATCCAGGGTACAACCACTTTCTGTGATCCTCTAACATGCGATCCAAATTCTCCCTCTCCTTTTCAGCTTCGCAGCGTCTCCGTGCATCAGCAATGGTCCGACCAAGATCATCAACAGTCTCATCACGTGCCTCTTCTTCACCTTCCCCTTCACCTTCCCCTTCACCTGCCCCTTCACCTTCCCCTTCACCTTCAGCATCCTCCATGAAAGTATCACTGAAATGAGCAAGATAGCTTTCATCGATGAAATCATCCCCTTCTTCATCTTCTTCCATTATAACCCCTCTTTCTCCATGCTTGGTCCAACAATTATAGCTTGGCATGAAACCGTGCCGAAGCAGGTGCAGGTGAACTTCTCTTGAGGAAGAGTAACCCTTCTGATTCTTACAGTCAACACATGGACAGATAACAAAACCCTTCTGCTTGTTCGCATTAGCCACTACGAGGAAATCTTTCAAACCCGTAGTGAACTCGCGGGAGAGTCGGTTACCGTACATCCATTGCCGATTCATCTGCATTATTATAATATAAAATATATATTTAACCATCATGCATTTGTTAAAGTAACTAGCTATAAACAATAGAAATTAAACAATGAACAACACACATGCATATTTTATCAATGACACACATGCATGAAAGGTTCAAGTTGCTAACCGCGATCGAGGAGGAACCTCAAGTGTGGCTCCAACACTTCATATCATGTTTGTTTCACGCTGTTGGGCATTTCATCAAACACCTTGTGTGCATAAGAGGAACCAAAAGCAAACCTACACCCCCTTGTGAAGAGAAGTGGCACCAAATGGCTAAGTGAGTGCGCTGAACTGGTATATATAGGGGAGGAGCTTTAGTCGCGGTTGGCCAGGCCAACCGCGACTAAAGGCCTTTGGGCACCTTTAGTCGCGGTTGGCCTGGCCAACCGCGGCTAAAGCCCCTCACGTGCACCAGCTGGCCACCGAGCGCCCTGGCCCAAGCCTTTGGTCGCGGTTCGTCTGCCGAACCGCGACTAAAGACTTCATTAGTCGCGGTTCCTACAGTTTCGCGACTAATGGGGCTGGACGGAAGCCTCTTTTTCTACTAGTGTAAGCCCCAAAGCGACCAGATGAACGATCGACAAACTACAACTAAGACAATATCCGCACCAACCATTGACACCACATGGATGATAAGGATCTTCAACAGCAACGCCTTTTAAGAAGGAGGCGACACTCAAGCTACGCCGTCACCGGATCCAACCACAAAGGTCAGTATCAAAGTTTTCACCCTGAAGAATCAGTCCGAACATATTCGAGTAATGCCTCCAACAAGGTAACGACGTAAAAAAACATCGCCATTGCCAGGAAGAACCACTTGGGTCTGTCCTAGGCTTTCGCCCTAGAGCTCGAGACCGGATGCACATAGCACCGCCATCCAAATCTCACATGTGTTGTCTTCACCGCTTTTCCGCTATCCGAGTAGCTATAATTGGATCACCGCTATTCCACAAACACCGGATCAGAAGATAAAACCTCCCGAAGTCTTTTTGATGATGTCGTGGATCCGTATGAAGTCGCTGCAGAACAATCTACATACGCCACCATCCGGCCAATCGGATCTAAATCACCTCATCCATCCAGCACATCACCGCAGCCCCAACAATCCAGAGACCGCGTGGCAGGAGCAATGTCAAGACCACCGTTGCCTCAACGACCGTCACGCCGGAGCGACCACCACAGATCGAGGGAGGTGGGCGCTGCCAGAAACGAGGGCCGCCATGCATGAGGCATATTTGCGACTGGCCGTAGTTAGGTTGGATTTTGGAAGACGTCAGGTGCAGTTCATGGGGAAACAGACCGCCGCCACCATGGTCACTGCCAGTCTGCGACTCCATCCGACACCAGCCGCCGCAGACCAGTACGCCATCTTGGGGAGGAGGTCAGGGGCGTGCGCAGCAAGCTAGGGGATCGATCTGCCCCGTCACCACCATCCGCCATCGCAGGACCTTGCTGCTGCCGCAGGTCTGCCCCAGCGCCGCCCACACGGCCACCTCGGCACCACCACCACCAGCAGCCGGGGCCGCCGCCCCGGGTCCCAAGCTCCGCCTCCTAGATGCTTCGTCCGGGGCCGCCGCGCTGTGGCGGCCGGAGCGCTCCCCACGTAAGGGATCTCAGCGCGAGAAGACAACCCCGCCACTGCTGTCGGCCAAGCAGGCTTTGCCTGCTGACATCCTCCGGCGGCGGCGGGGGAGCTGATGGAGAGGACGGGGGCGGCGGCGGCTTGGGTTTCCGCCCGGGCCGCCCCCCCATGAGCGACGCGAGCGGTTTCCGCCCGGACCAATGGTAGCTAGTGACGTTAGCAATGTGAACTTCCTGGTGCGACACACGTAATACGCTCGATATGAATAACTGGGAGGCACCCCAAACCCTACCCGCCAGCGCCACAGATCTCTCGTTCCACCTCTTCGCCACCGTCGGAGGATGCCGCAGGCAAAGCAATGCGGCCGACGATGGCGGCGGGGACCTTTCTCGCGGCATGGGTGGCTCACAGGCACGGCGGTGAGCCTCTCGTGGACACCGGCGGCGGCACAACGGCGTTGGTGATCAGATCTGACATGGACGGCTCTGACTGTCCACTTCATCGTTGGCGGGGTCATGGGTTCTTGGGCGCGGCGCAGCGAGCATGTGTGGCGGATGTTCTTCTGATTGCTGGGAGTTGTGCTGGCCTGCACGGCAGAGGATGGCGGCAGCGATCCTCGGCTTCTGCAGTGCTACTGGTCCGGGCGCGTGGTTCCTGCGCTCCAGATCCATGCTGGCGGGCTGTGCATGGACCGCGGTGGCTGGATCTAGGCAAGGGCACAACGCTCCACATCCACGTCTTGGAATTCATGCGAGTGCTACCTGAAGGCTAGCTTTGCACTTCAGTGCATCGGGTTAGCAGAATCTTCGCCGTCCTCTTGCACTGCAAGACACCTGAAGAAATTGGTTCAGCCCTGTGTTGCTCTTCGTGACTTGAGCGGCGCCTGCATGCTGACGCCCCCAGCGCCATCTCCTCCATGCATCCTGTCCTCGTTGCTGCCTGTGTTCGTTGGGCAAAGCCCTCGCGCTGGGTGGCGGCAGGCTGCCGCATTGACGGCGTTCACCATGGTTGCACATGGGAAAGAAGCGTCGGTTCTGGTGGGTCTATGTACCCGCGTCCGTGACCTAGCTATGAATTGCAGGGGCCATCGGAAGGTTCTTGTGAGGGTTTCTCTTTCTAGACCCGGCGGTTGGCTTTGGCTATGAAAGACAAACTATGGACGATGGCTTGATGCAAAGGGGAGGTTGTGTAGCCGCGGCGATTACACAGCACATCGCATGTAGCTATTGCGATCGAGAAAAAGTGGTAGCGACAACAAATGGCCGACGTTAATGGTGGTGCTATTTAAGCACCCGGTCTTGAGCTCTGGGGTGAAAGCCTAGGTTTGACCCGAGTTGGTTATATCTGGCAATGGCGATGTTTTTACGTCGTTACCTTGTTGAAGGCATTGCTCGGATATGCTTAGACTGGTTCTTCAGGGTGAAAACCTAGATTCTGGCCTTAGGTGGTTGGATCCGGTAATGGCGGCACTTGAGCACCACTCCCTTCCTGAAGGCGTTGTTGTTGAAGAACCTCCTCGTTGATGTGGTGTCATGAGAAGGTCGGTGCAGATATGGTCATTGTTTTAGTTTATTGATCGTGGATCTAATCGTTTTTTTTTCTGGCCGTGCTTAGCTTTGGTCTTATATGACCTTGCTATTTGTTGGCGTGTTTTATGTGTGTGTGTGTCGGTGTTGGCTGTGTGCATCCTAGTTATGCAGAGGCCGGGTATGTGTTCATTATGTTTGTATCCTCTTGATGCTTCATTTTAAGCCAATAAAATGCACCCTTTATCGAAAACGAATAACTCAAGCAGCAACCGACAATATTTCTTTCGACGGCTCACCACTTCACAATATGAAATACAACTCTTCCAGTAAGAAAATGATACTAGTATGTAGCACATGTTTAGCAGTCTTCGTTTGGAGGATCTCCCCTGGAATACATGGAAAAAGAATCAGACCACCATGAGATTGCTCTTGGAAGCATCCTAGTAAGAACAACATGCACTCACCATACTCTGTGAATCTATGACTTACTTTGATTAGTTAATTGAACCGAAAGCCAAACTGGCTACCAAGTTGCCTTCCGCATTGTCCATTTTTGCAGGGGAAGTTACATTTCACATTGTCTGTTGTTGTTTGGGTTTACTCGCACCAACATCTAATGCTTGGAAACGACTGTAGAAAATGATCTCCACAAATGTAACAATGTCTACTCAGAGCCCAGTTCTCATCTGCTGAAGCTAGTAAACTAGAGCTCACAAGAATGCAGAAGCCAAGCATGGACGAGCAGCCTCTGCTCGGACCCGTGGAGCGGAATGAGCATGCGGCGGCGTTGGAGGAGGTGAAGAGACTGATACGGCTGGCCAGGCCGCTGGCGGCGGGCGGCATCCTCCGGTCCGCACTGTAATTTTTGTCCGTCATGTTCGTGAGTGTTAAACGTGATGTACAATTATGATTCTGGTTGTTAGGCTAGCTATAGATAAGGGCAGATCACGCCATCACTTGTAACCCTAACAACCTGTACTTATCCTTTGTACGTACGTGACTAAATATACGAGGAGGCCGGTGGTCATCACCACGGCAAATTATTCCATCTGACTTGGTATCAGAGCAATAAGATCCAATCCTAGACACCATGTCCGGCTCCAACGCTGCTCCCATCTCCAACACTTCCGGCGCCCTTTCCACCATCAACGCCGGCACCCTTGCCGCCCGCTCCTCCTCCTCCGCTCCAATCTCCGTCACCACTCTCGGCATCCTCATCACACTGCGCCTCATGAGGGACAACTTCCTGCTGTGGAAAACTCAGGCCGTCCCTGCCCTCGCCTCGAACGGTTTGTTCGGCTATGTTGCCGGCACCGAGGAAGCGCCGCCGCAGACCCTCATAGAGGGCACTGGCGATGCAGCTGTCGAGGTCGCCAACCCGGAGTTCCTTCGCTGGTTCCAGAAGGATCAGCTCGTCATGATCGCGCTCCTCGGCTCCATGACCGAGGATATACTCGGGCAGATGACCCAGCTCACCACTTCTGCTCAGGTCTGGACTACTCTTCATGAGTTGTTTGCATCACAGAATCGTGCTCGTATCATGCAGTTGCGCTACCAGCTATCCAATCTGAAGAAGAAGGATCTCACCGCCTCGGAATACTACCGCAAGATGCGGGGCTTCGCCGACGCCATGGCTTCCATCGGCAAGTCGCTCGATGATGACGAGGTGCTGGGCTACATACTCGCCGGACTAGGTCCTGAGTTTGAGCCTCTGGTCGCGTCCATCACGGCGCGCAACGACCCCATCAGCCTCAGCAGCTTCTATGCCTTCTTCCCCAGCGCCGAACTTCGCCTCGAGCAGCAGGCATCGTCCGGCAACATCCATCCATCCGCAAACGTTGCTGCGGGCCACACTGATGGTCATCGTGGCGGACACGGCGGCCAAGGCGCACGCGGTGGACATGGCGATCAGGGCGGACGTGGTCGCGGAACGGGCGGCCGCGACAATGGCCGGACTAACCTGAAGTGTCAGGTCTGCTCCAAGTTCGGCCACGACGCCCTCCACTGCTGCAACCGGTTCAACCACGCCTTCCAGCCAGAAGAGCAGCGTGAGCGCTCCGGCAACGTCGCCAACACCGGCCCAGGCTCGTACTCCGTCGACACCGACTGGTATGTAGATACCGGCGCCACCGATCACCTGACGAGTGACCTGGACTGTCTCGGCTTCCATGAGAAGTATGGTGGCAAGGACAAGGTGCACACAGCCAATGGAGCAGGTATGTCTATTGCGCATGTTGGGCATTCCACTATTTCCGGCTTATCCAAACCTCTGCACCTCCGTAACATTCTGCATGTTCCACACATCAACAAACACCTCATGTCTGCACAAAAACTTGTCTATGATAATCATGCTTTTGCTGAATTCTATCCTGATCTTTTTCGTCTTAAGGACCAAGCAACGAAGGCGGTTCTTCTTCAAAGTTGATGCCGCACTGGTCTCTACCCGGTGCCAAGCTACAAGCTGTCGTCCGTCGTATCTGGTCCTCGAGCTCTCTCCAGCATCAGGCTATCTTCAGATTTATGGCATAAAAGATTAGGTCATCCGTCCAAAAGTATCGTCAATTCAGTTCTTAGGTTAAATAAATTTGCTTGTGCACCATCTACCGAGTCTAGTGTTTGTGACGCGTGTCAGCGCGCAAAAGTTCATCAGCTACCTTTTCGAGATTCTAATCATGTCACTTATACACCTCTTGAAATTATTCATTCGGATGTATGGGACCCTGCTACTACTTCCGTTGGTGGTTTTAAATATTATGTGAGTTTTTTGACGATTATAGCCGTTTTACATGGATCTATCTCCTTAAATGAAAATTCGATGTTGAACAAGCCTTCTACACCTTCCAAAAACATGTTGAACGCATGCTCAATGCAAAAATTAAAACAGTTCAGACGGATTGGGGCGGCGAGTATCGCCGTCTCTCCCGCTATTTCCAAAAAGAAGGCATCGCTCTTCTCGCTCACTCCTCCCTCCCCGTTCGGTTTTGGGACGAGGCTTTTCTCACTGCTTGCTATCTCATAAATCGCATGCCCACTCGAGTCCTTCAAAACTCCACACCAGTCTCTTGTCTTTTTGGCGATAAACCAGACTATACATTTCTCCGTGCTTTCGGTTGCGCTTGTTGGCCGAACCCACGCCTTTATAATAATCGCAAGCTAGAATTCCGGTCTCGGCAATGCGTTTTCTTGGGATATAGCTCCATGCACAAAGGCTACAAATGTTTAGATCGCTTTAGTGGTCGCATTTATATTTCTCGTGATGTCACTTTTGATGAACATGTGTTTCCGTTCTCAACTAGCTCAGTAGTGCAAAAGTCCCTCACCCATTCTTTCCACACCATCCTCTCTTTTTCCTATCACCGAGCCGGCTCTAATGAATGATCGCATGCGCAAATATGACATGACCTTGCTGTCTGATGCTTCGTGTAGCTCGTCTTTATCTCCTGCAGGTACTCGCCAGGAGTTCACGTCGCCATGTGCGCCACGTAGCAGCCATACAGACGGGGGCCATGCAGACGTTTCAGACGGACCCTCGGACGTTCTCGTCACGCCGCCTGGATCGCGCAGCCGGCTTAGTCTGACGTCAACCAGGCTGATGACGTCGACCCGGCCTGCTCTTCCGTCGGAACTCCAGCGTCAGTACTGCCGGCGACGCCGCCGGCGACCCCGTCGTCCGACGCTGCCGCGGAGACTGAAGTTGCTTCGTCCAGCGCCCCCACTATAGCTCCGCTATAGCGTGCACGCTATAGCGTTTATAAAAGATCTTGCGCTAAAAGACTTTGGTCCAAACAAATGAACAAACATTTTAAATAGCGCGCTATAGCTCCGCTATAGCACGTTATAGCATTTGAAAGAGGTCCGGCGCTAAGACGCTTAGCGCGCTATTTAAAACTTTGATCCGATGACGATTCGCCTTCGCAACAACATCGTCAAGACGCTCGTACCTGTTGGCGCAGGTCCCGACCTCAACGACGCTGCCGAGTACTTTCCGGTGGTAGGCACGTACAAGCTGCTCGATTACTTTCCGAGGCGCCGGGTCGACGGTCGATGCAATACGTACGGACGAACTAGCAACACAAGCTAGCTAGCTTTGTCTTGGCGATTCCTTGAGCCGGCGAGTTGTACGCGAACTAGTAGTACTTAAAAGACACACGCGAGATTGATTGCAAAAGGCTCGTGTCGAGCCTTTGTACTTTATTACTTTGATTTGATCTGATATTACAACGCAGGGGTATAGCTATATTTATACTAGTACAAAGCTAGCTAACCCAAATTGAGTCGGTGACTGCTCCTAGTCCATACCGGGCAGGACTTCTACTACGTGGTTGATTCCAACA
>NW_025227864.1:0-2597 GCF_018294505.1 Triticum aestivum | reverse complement strand
AGAAACGTCGGAGCGGGCGGCGGCTCCGCGGGGTGCCTGACCAGGTTCGCCCCTCAGCTCATCTGTCCCAACTCCCAACTCAACCTGTGGTTTCAATGGTGACCGACAGACTGAGCAAATGTAACTCATTTTCAATGAATCGGCAGGCTCGTCATGCCGTCCTTCACCGGCGTGTCTATCGTCGACGGCGAGCAGTGCTGTTGCGAGGCGTCGGCCGTGGTGGACGCCGGCAGCGCGGACAGCGGGTACCACTTGCTCGTGGTCCGGGGATACTCGCGTACCAAACAGGAGTTGTCCGCCGGCGAGAGCATCACCTCCGATCATCTCCGATGTTTTCATCATAGGAGGCCATTGCTGGTACATCGAGTACTACCCCAACGGCGAAAACCCGGACTGCGGCGACTTCATTTCTCTCTATGTTACCAATTACGACAACAGTCTCAAAGAGCCCCTGGAGACCAAGTTTGGGTTCAGCTTCATTGACCAGGTTGAGAAGCAGACGCCAATGTACATTCATGCGGCTGGTAAGACTTGCAGATTCACTGACGGCCATTGTTCCTGGGGCACCGACAAGTTTGTGAGAAGAGATGCCCTTGAACGATCATCGGACCTAAAGGGTGATTGCTTCACCGTCTGGTGTGATGTCATGGTCATTCGCAAGGACCCCAAAGCCGAGGATGCCGGTGGCCATGACACCAAGATGCTCCTGTCTGACATAGACCAGCATTTTAACATTCTTCTTCAAACCAAGGTGGGTGCTGATGTGACATTCGAGGTCAGCGGCGAGACCTTCGCCGCGCACCGGTGTGTGCTCGCTGCCCGATCCATGGTGTTC
Organism: Triticum aestivum; assembly: GCF_018294505.1. Lineage (NCBI taxonomy): Eukaryota > Viridiplantae > Streptophyta > Magnoliopsida > Poales > Poaceae > Triticum > Triticum aestivum. The sequence continues at coordinate 1,762 of NW_025227864.1, read as the reverse complement.
ATGGCACAACTGTTTGGCCCCATGAAGGAGACGTCCGCCGTCATACAGATCAAAGACATGGAAGCAAAAGTGTTCAAGGCACTGCTTAGCTTTATCTACACAGACTCATTCCCTGTGATGGAGAAGGACAGCATGGAGGAGGATGCAATGATAGAAGTCACTGAAGATGGGCAAGAAAAGGAGGCAGTAGAGGATGAAATGTTGCTGCAATGGCTACCAGACTAGTTGGTAGCGGCTGACAGATATGATGTCCAACGGCTCAAGTGCATCTGTGAGAAGCAGTTGTCTGAGAACATAGGTGTGAGCACGGTGATGTCCTCTCTTGCTCTAGCCGAGCAGCACCACTGCCAGGGATTAAAGGAGGCGTGCTTGAAGTTTATCCAAGTCCAGTCCCCCTCGTGCTTGCAAACAGTAATGGCAACTAATGGCTGGGATCATGTAGTTTCGACCTATCCCTCGGTTTTGAAGGAGCTCTTTCTCAAGTTTGCTTCAAGCCAGTGAAAGTAACACCCTGCATACGGTACTCTATGCATGTTCCTTAGTTAGACCTGAATTGACACTCTTTTGCGTATGTGGGATCCTCTACAGAGATGGCAATCTGTGTGTATTGCTTTTGCTCATCATGTATATAATTTGCCATGTGCTGAATCTGAGAAATCCAAAAATATGGTAAATTGTCTTTTCATTGAATGGATGTTCTGTAAATTCAGGAGCAAGTGTCAAATTGATCGGCATATCAGTAATGTGCAAGCTTCCTAGCTAGTCATTTTATCCTTAGTTGTGTCGTATACTGTTGCTTTGTGCCTTCCCTGTCATGTATAACCCTTGGTTATCAAAAAGAACAATGTAGATGTTTTAGAAAGGCATTTTATGAACCTGGATTTGGGGGAAACATTTCTTTTCTGATATAATGACAGCGTCAGTGTGAAACCTTGATCGAGTACCCAGGAACCTTCTCCTGTGTGCTTGATGTTCTCCTTGTGTGGCGCTTCCTATGGGAGATGAATGTGGGAGCTTGAAATGTTTTTGCAAAGTCCAATGCTTTAATTGTGCTCTTTACCTGAAAATATTACTTTCATCCTGGTATATTTTGGAGCACAGATGGTTGCTGTCAGTTTAGAAAAGCTAGGGAAACCTTTGAGTGCACAGACAGGGCCACTATACTTTTTCTTTATGTAACAAATAGCTTTTGGTCAACCTACTTCGAGCTATGCTGGTTTTGATGTCTGGGCTAGTCTTGCTGTGTTGGCTGCCACATTTTCCCCCCTTTCATCACTGATGAGTTGAACTCCGCCTATGTTGTCTCAACATAGCCGGTCCCAAGCCCGGGTAAAGGAGGAGGGTTGTGATAGGCTTGGCGAGCCAACGTAAAAACTCAGCCACTCTTATGGAGATGAAACCCAAAAGATTTTCGTTGGGGCGTAACCCTCTCAGCGACGCGCCACATCGGAACCCGGGTGTGGTGGAAAATGGGCAAGGGCCGGGCCGTCACCCCCCAAGTGGCGCGCCGTATCTTGATCCGGATACGGTGGCAAGTGAGCGAGGATCGGGTCGTCGCATCCTTAGTGGCGCGCTACATCGGCGCCCGGATGTAGTGGAAAATGAGCAAGGGTCTTCGCATTTGACTCGACGAGTGCGAAGGGTAAGGAAGCTAGCCGAGCCTAGGAGGATTCGCTTAGGTAGCTGGAACGTAGGGTCTCTGACAGGGAAGCTTCGGGAGCTAGTTGATGCAGCAGTGAGGAGAGGTGTTGATATCCTTTGC
>NW_025227863.1:0-3250 GCF_018294505.1 Triticum aestivum | reverse complement strand
CATTGTGTAACTAATTGAAGTTGTCACGTGTGGTCAAACCATAATTACCGTGTGTGGTCAACCATAGTTGCCGTGTGTGAGTAACTAGTTGCGACATATGCACAACTGTAGTTGACATCTATCATCGTGCGCGAATGTTGTGTGGGCAAAGAGAGCTTCGTGTGCCTGTTCGGACGAGGAGCGCCCACACATGTGGCACTAAATGATAACACTCACACGATGATGTGTGCTTATGTGGCTCTCCACCCAGATGGCAACTATTTTAAAATTCGTGCAAATAAATTAAACGGCATCGACCACGTGTGGATGTGTTGATAAGTGCCACACGTGTGGGAGTTAACGTTTGGATATATAATATATATTTCATATTGTAGATCTTAGCAGTTTTTTCTATCGATTTGATCATACTTGAAAAAGTTTGACGTGAGATAATCATAGAAATTCAATTATTTTGAAACGATGGGAGTAGGAAAGATGCTGGAACTTGTATTGGATCGCTTGCTTTGGTTACTTTGAGGCATTTGTCCCCGATTAATGCTGCTTGTTGCACACATCGCGCGTGGCTCCAATCCAGTCAACAAGTCCACGTCCTCTTTTTCCTGCACAAAAAGGAACCAATTCCCTTGATTTACGTTCTCGAGATATGTGTGTCGCCGTGATCAAAGCAGTCACGTTCAGACACGTACGGAATTCCATCACGGCACCGCCCGGCTGATATATTGGAGTTGCATAAATCGTGGAAACTTGTTTAGAGAGTATATCAGCCGAAACCTGGGCAAGCTCATGTCATCGATCCGTAGTTACATCAGCCCGATCATCCCTAGCCTAGCCGATTAACAAATTGAGCTTACCTTGTTGATCCATCGATCATGGGTCTGTCGCTCGGCAAGATTACATCTTCGCCATGGCCCGACCTCCCGCCAGACCTTGTGGGCCTCATCCTCAGCCAACTGCTATGCCACACCGACCGCGTCAGTTTCGCGGCGGTCTGTCACGGCTGGCGCCTCGCGGCGCGGCAGCTGGGTCCGTCGTTACCGATGGCTATGCCGTGCATGACCTTCGGCCGCGGCGCGTACCAGAGCCTCGCCGATGATGATGTTAAGGTGCGCCACATCGCGGCGCCCAGGGGCTACCGTGCCGGCGCCACCTTCGGTAGCTGGGTCCTATACGAGCACAAGGTCTCCCGCAGGTGCTTCCTGCATAATCCTTTGTCCCCATCCACGCCTGCCGTCGAGGTCCCATGCCGCTACCGCTGGAGCACTTCTCGCGACTGTGGCGACGTTGTCGTTGGCGATTGTGAACCTTGCATGACAGGGCCCATACAGCTGGAAAAGATCGTGGTGTGCTCATCTCATCTCGTTGTCGCGGCCTTCCACAAGGTGTTCAAGTTTGGATGTTTCTTGCCAGGAACCACGGTTCAATCTTGGGAAGATGTACTTCACATGTCTGCTGATCAGCACCGTGGTCGAAGCTTTATCAAAGACATCACCTTCCACCGTGGAAAGGTCTTCGCCATCACCCGGACGGAGAATCTCTTCGCCTATGATTTGGTTTGGGAGACACCGCTGCTTCATAGTCGCGTTCAACATGTCATCAAGGAACACCCAGTAGCAGCAACGTTCCCACCGTATTATCTCCATCTGGTCACTTCTTTCGACAAGGAAAAGCTATTGATGGTGCGATGGAGCATCACTCCCCGGTTAGCCATCGAGGTTGATCACTGGGCGATGATTCTGCAGGTGTTTGAGGCCGACATGGAAAAGAAAGAATGGTCAGAGGTGAAGGACTTAGGTGGCCAGGTCCTCTTTGTTGGAGGGTCTGGATCCAGAGCGCTTGCAGCGGTAGATTCGCCCGAGGACTACAACTACAACGATCAGAGAATCCGAGGAGGGAACCGCGTGTTTCTTCTCGGTAATGATTGGGCACGTGTGTGGAGCGCCGTCTCCCGATGCAAGTGTTGTGACTGCCAAAAGCTCGTCAATGGAATGCCCAACTATTGTATGTACGACATGGTGAGTGGCAGAGCTAGCCTAGTTTCACTAAAGGAACACCACAACCCGATGAGGTATTGTAGGTCGGAATGGTTCTTCCCCCCCGGAGTAAAACCCAGGATTTTTAGTGATTATTAGTTGGTTGATGCATGGAAGCACATACACAAAAGCAACCAACTCCTGAATCCTGATCATAATTATTTTTGTACAAGTAGTCAATTACACAAAAGGTGGTTGGTTGTTACCGTGAATCTCTTATTGTAATATAATGAAAAGACTATAAATTTATCAAATGTGTGCTCTACTGAATTTAGTTTCCTCCATACCCTAGGCGAAGACTTTTACTTTGACACTGTAGTGGACTATAGTTTTGAGTTTGAGCTATGCCATCCGTTCACCATTCTTGTAGGGCTCTCTGAACTCAAATAAACAATGTCAATTTTTCAGCCAGAATACACATTGTGCAACTTAAAGTAAGAAATATGTAACCAGATAGTTACACATGGAGAAGCCTAGCTAGAACTATAATTTCTTTTTCTGGGGAATCGTAGGATAAAAAAAGTGCAGTCTAATGTCCAAAAATTGAGATTTTTCTATAACTCCAGGATTAGAAATGCGCAATTGCTCAATTACTCATTTTGTGCAATTGTGTAATTGCATTAAGCGCAACAGTTATTTAGCCATAACTACATTGATGTATCGGTGTCAATCAATCAATTAATCATTCTGTATTGGGGGCTCCTTGTCCAGCGTGAAAGCCGATTAGGTAGACTAGTCATCAACCCCTGCATCTGCATGAGCTAACAATTGGAATAATTCAGAGATGCTACATTTATGGGCACATTTTTACGTATTGAGGTCTACGGAGAGAGGTGGAGTAACTTTTGAAAGGAAGGGAACCTCACCCTGAAAATCTAAGGGGGAGAGATGAATTAGCGAAAGCGAAAAGTCCATTCTGCACCCGAGCTCATATGCACCCGAATGAACAGTAAAATCGAAAAAAAACGAAAAAATTCAAAAAATTCCAATTTTTTTTGAGAGAAACATTGACAAAAGTTCTAAGTGCCTGCAAAAATTCATCATGAAATCACATTCCTGTAAGGCGTGGCAAAAAAAACAAATTTAGTGCTTCAAAATGCGTTTGAAAGTAGCTTTTTCAGAGTACTATTTTGTTTTTTTGCCACGCCTTCTAGGAATGTGATTTCATGAGAATTTTTGCAGGCACTTAAAACTTTTCTCAATGTTTCTCTCAAAAAAAA
>NW_025227862.1:0-5370 GCF_018294505.1 Triticum aestivum | reverse complement strand
CGCTAGATCGGCGGAGTTCTTGGGAGAACTCCAACAGAAAGTTACCTCGGTGACTGCCGCGGCTCTCCCGGTCCTGGTGGGGGGGTGGGGGGGGGGGGATTTCAACTTAATCAGGTCCGGGGCTGACAAGAGTAATGGCATCATAAATTGGCCAAGGGTGGCTATGTTCAATGCTGCCATTGCCGCTATGGCACTTAGGGAAGTGGCCAGAACGGGCGCACGCTTCACTTGGACTAACAAACAGCTTGCCCCGGTCTGTTCGGTGCTTGACAGGGTGTTTATGTCGCCGTAGTGGGAAATGGGTTATCCTCTGTGTACTTTGGTTGCGGAGACACGGATAGGATCTGACCACGCCCCGCTAGTTTACTCCTCACGGGAGGAGCAGCTGAGACGCAACCCGCGTTTCTTCTTTGAAACGGCCTGGTTTGAGGTGCCATGCTTCGAGGTGATCTTCAAAGAGAAATGGCTGGCGTGTGTCCAGCAGGTCGGGCCCCAACATGGCCCGATGGAATTCTGGAATGTTGTTGGGGGCCGTCTTAGAGCGAACCTCAAGGGGTGGGGCGCCAACCTAGGGAGGAGGGCAAGGAGCACATAATGCTGATCATGGACGAGATCGCTAGGATCGACGCGCAGGCTGATGCTCGTGCCTTCTCAGAGCAGGAGTGGGCTCACCGATATGCCTTTGAGGGGCAGGTCGAAGCCCTGCTTCGCGCGGAGGAGGAATACTGGAGGCGGCGTAGTGGGTTAAAATGGACCCTAAAGGGTGATGCTAACACCAAATATTTCCAAGCATATGCTAACGGTCGGCACCGTAAATGCGCTATCCTCAGGCTTCAATCTGAGCAGGGGATCTTGTTGCGCCAAGAAGACATCTCTCGACACATATACGAGTTCTACATCAACCTGATGGGAACAAGGGAGGCGCAGGGTGCGGGCCTTCGTGAGGACGTGTGGGTGGGAGATCAACGCGTCCTTGAGGCGGAGAACGACGAGTTGGGGCTCGCTTTTCTCCCCGAAGAAATTGATGCCGCTATCATGGGGATGAAAGTGGACACAACTCCTGGCCCAGACGGGTGGCCGGTTGCTATGTTTAAGCGCTTCTGGCCCATCCTCAGAGGCCCGATTTTTTAAATTTGCAACGGTTTCATGCGAGGCACGGTAGATATTTCCCGTCTCAATTTTGGAGTGCTCTCGCTCATTGCGAAGGTTCAGGGGGCCGACAACATCAGACAGTATGGCCTCGCGTTGATTAATGTTCCTTTTAAGATTTGCGCCAAAGCAAGCACCACTTGATTAGGCCCGATTGCCCATCGCTTGATTCACCGTAACCAATCCGCTTTTATCCGTGGGCGCAATATCCTTGAGGGTCCACACGCGTTACAGGAAATTGTTCACGAGCTTAAACGCACAAAGGAACCAGCAGTTTTGCTGAAGTTAGACTTTGGGAAGGCGTATGACCGGGTAAATTGGGATTTCCTGCATCAAGTGCTCCTGGGCCGCGGCTTCTCCGTGGTTTGGGTTCATCGTGTCATGCAATTGATCTCGGGGGGCCAAACTGCAGTGTCGGTGAACGGAGAATTAGGTCATTTCTTCTGGAACAAATGTGGCCTCAGGCAGGGCGATCCGATGTCGCCGCTTCTGTTCAACTTTGTTGTTGATGCGTTGTCCGCCATGCTATCGAAAGCAGCGGCGGCTGGCCACATCCAAGAGTTGGTAGGTCATCTCATTCCAGGGGGAGTGACGCATTTGCAATATGCGGATGACACGCTTTTGTTGTTTCGCCCGGATATCCGGAGTATAGCTTTGGTCATGGCGATTCTTATTAGCTTTGAGCTCATGTCCGGTCTCAAAATCAACTTTCACACGTGTGAGTTGATTGTGATGGGGGTGGAGCCGGACGAGGGTAGTCGTATAGCGGATTTGTTTAATTGCAAAGTTGGCAAATTCCCTTTTACGTATCTTGGTTTACCGATCGATATCAAACGTCCCACGATAGAGGATTGGGATCCTTTGTGTGGCAAGGTGCGCGGAAGGGTGTGCCCCTGGCGAGGGAAATTCCTCTCCAAGGCGGCTAGACTTATTCTTATGAATTCCAGCCTTTCTTCCCTGCCGATGTTTGCCATGGGCCTTTTTCTCCTTGCAGAAGGGGTTCATGCGAAGTTCGACACACCCCGTGCCAAGTTCTTTTGGGAAGGAACCGGCCCGAGCCGTAAATACCATATGGTTAAATGGGCTTGGGTGTGTCGGCCCAAGGCCTTGGGATCACCAATTCTAGGCTCTTAAATATTGCATTGATATGTAAGTGGATTTGGAAAATCACCCAAGGTGCTTCTGGTCTTTGGGTTGATCTCCTAAAGGCCAAGTACTTTCCTATGGAAATTTCTTGGAAGTGAGGGCAAGGGGCTCCCCCTTCTAGAATGACCTGCAGTCGGTCCTACCGGCTTTCGCCATGGGGGCAAAATTTACGATTGGGAACGGACGCTCGACCCGCTTTTGGACGGATAGGTGGCTAGGTTCCCAACCTCTCTGGAGGGATTTCCGGGACTTGTACGAGCTGGCCGTGGACCCTTCCATCACGGTGGCGGTTGCGCTTGCGGCGAGTCCCCCTGTGATCTATTTCAAACGAGAACTAAACGGGTTAGAGCAGTCCAACCTTGCGGCTTTACTGCACCTAATTAACCCGATTACTCTTTCGGGCGATCCAGACACGGTGAGCTGGGCGCTCACTAGCTCTGGCAAGTTCTCGGTTAACTCCTTGTACCGAAGGTTGTGCCGAGGGACGGCACAACAGGCGGTCGCGGGGCTTTGGAAAGCATGTTTGCCCTTGAAGATTAAGCTATTCATGTGGCAACTGTTCCGCGATAAGCTGCCGACCTCCTTGAATGTCGCTAAATGCAATGGGCTGGCTACTGGCGCTTGCGCGCTGTGCGGGGAGCCAGAGGACGCCAGCCACGTGTTCTTCAGGTGTTCCATGGCTAGATTTTCTTGGAGTGCGATCCGGACCGCGGCGGGTGTCCAATGGGACCCCAGATCGGCCGCGGAGCTTATTCACCTTTTAAATTCAATGCAAGGGAGCGCTAAAAGGGTGATGTGGAGTTGTGTGGGGACACTTCTCTGGTCTTTATGGCTTACTAGGAACAAATTTACGATTGAGGGTTGCTTTCCTTCACATCCGGCTAACATTCTCTTCAGATGCAACCTTCTATTGCAGCAGTGGAGTCCGTTGGGAGGCACAGGGATACTGAGTTGATCAACACCATCCAACATCGTCTGCTGCAAGTGTACGCGATGGCTAGGGAGCCTTGACTATGGTGCCTGCCCATGGTCCCTTTTGATGCTTGACGAGCCTGCGCGCTCTGTACGGGTTTTGCCCTGTAATTCGTCTCCGGTTCGTTTGCGTCGCGCATGAAACCTTTGGATGATCCTTTTGCGCTGCCCGAGTAGGCCTATGGTGCTGTGTTAAGACTTGTTACGCTGCCTGTTGTGGCTTTATTAATTTAAAGCCGTAGGCTTCGTGCGTCTTCGTTCTAAAAAAAGTCCGTGCATGTATGCATGTATGTAGGCTGGTAGGTAGACGGCATATGTGCATGTATGCACAACCGTTTCATGGCGGCCGGCCAATATATCTCTAGTGATTCGCTTGCATCTACACATTGCTCCATTCATGATATGACACAAGCATAATGTAAAAACGTCATATTTTCAAATATGCTATGACAGATTTAATTCCAACCACACCGAAAGTGCTTAATTAGGGTTTTACACAATACACGGAGATGATGCATATCATGTAGCTTCAGTAATTAGCAATCTAGCATGAAACTACCAACACTTGATGCAGTATAGTTTTTTCAATGCAATCAAGAAATAACTCAGTGCATTAGGGAGGGTGATTAAGAGCCAGCCGGGAGCCAACTATGGGCGCGTGGTAGTCCAGCCACCAGTGCCTACCTTTGAGTGAAATTCAGATGGAGCTTCACTAACAACCTATTGGACTGCGAACCAACCTGTGATTGAGATGGTTAGGTGGACAGTGGTATCTCCAACCCACTAGAGTTCAAATACTGATGCTCGCATTATTTCTGGATTTATTTCAGGATTTCCGGCGATGCGCTTTCAGTGGGAGGAGACGTTCCCGTCAACGACGAGGCGCCTATGGTGGCTTCGTAAATCTCAAGATGATATGCCGGCTCAGTCTCTCGGAGGTGCTCACAGTGGTAGGGTGTGCGTGTGTGCGTTCATATGGGTGAGTGTATGCGCGTGTATATGAGCGCTTGTGTCTGTACTGATGCTCAAAAAAAAACCTATTGGACTTTGTATTTCACCTGTGCACCTGCAACTCTGGCTGTGAAACACTGGCACAAGCCTACACCACCCACGGGCAGTAGATGTTGTGGCAAGGAATCTGCACGCAATCAGCGATGCTCTTCTATTCTGATGCCGGCGTTCTTATATTGATAACAAGGATGAATTTGTCAAAGGGAAAGTTATGGTTGTAGTACCATATCAGTGCATCTTCTATCCTCACTGTCCATTTTTTCATCAAAGTTCGTGCAAGCAAACTTCTCTTTTCTGTTTCTCTCAAATAAAATAATATTTGAACACGAAACTTTGCTGATCAACATCACACAAGTACTACCATGTGCAGAAAAGTACTCAGATTTTTTGGCGCAACATAAATGTATAACAATGATACAACTCATTCAAAATTTGAAATCCAAACTTATGTTTCATAAAAAAAATCGTTAACATTTTATACAAAGAGAGGAACTTCTGTATAGTTAACTGGAAAATTTTCAATGTCAAATGTTCTTTTGTTTGGAACAAAATGAAAAGTAGAAATTTCTATATAAGGATAGCGCAAATCTTGACACAAACTAAATGGTCTAGATAGAGAGTACACTGGCACTGTAGTGCAACAAATGCACACTTGTCTTCGGCGAAGCCGACCATGAACAGGAGAGGCGGCATCCATCAAGGAGGGAAACCTCAAGTTCCCCATATCTATAGCCACATATGATATGTGCTTGACGCCCACTCTTCTTGTCATCAAGGGGAGGGTTTGCAAGCGCTCGTGGGATTGAACGTATATGGACGAAGAGGAGGACGACATCTCAACACAGATTTTTTTTCTGGGATTTTTCTTCTTTGCTCGCGGATCCCTAAAGAAAATTGAGCGCATCGTGGATCCTTAACTGAGGTTTACTATGCGTTGTATTCAATTTTCATAACCCTATGATGCGTGGAAGGCCTCTATAGGATCCGTATGAGTACGGAGACTATATGGCCATGATTAGAATGTTGCATCTAATAAAACGACATATTTTTTTTCTATTTTTTGTGAGATTATTTCTGATTCTGGATTCTGGT
>NW_025227861.1:0-4645 GCF_018294505.1 Triticum aestivum | reverse complement strand
GAAAGCAGTCCAGAGCTTCTTCAAGGCAGGGCAGCCCAGCAACAACTTCACAATCAAGACGCATGTGAGGAAAAATTCTCTCTTGATTGTAGAGGATACAAGAGTAGTAGTTGCACTGTTGATGGCTCCAAAAGCGATCTGAAGAGATCTTTGGCTTCGAGTATGGGTTCTTGTCTTTGTCAAAGAAGGTATTGTGTGCCCTGAAGTTGTTTACGCTGAATGATCCTGGCGATGTAGAAACACCTGGAAGCCTTGGCAGCCTCGACTTTGGCTTCTGAACTTGTGGTTGCTGCTCCACATGATAATCATATTGTGGTTCAGGAGCAGTGCAGGAACCATGATTGGCCAGCAAACTATGACCAACTCCCCATCATGATTGTAAGCCGTTTCCATAGTGTGAGGCCTTGGGGGAGGAATAGCGCCATCAGTGGGGACCGACATCACAGAAGCTTCAGGATTCACATTGGCTTCAGGCACAACATTAGCTTCAGGCTCCACATGGTCTTCAGCCAAGACAGGGTCATTGGCTTTAGCAGTGTTTGTGGCAGTCATTGTTCTCAACCTCCATTTGGTCAATGACCGGAGGGTCTGGGACAATCACATTCTCCTCGAGGATGACTTGGTCTGTAGCTGGGGGTTTGGCAACTCTTGCTTCTCTTCTTTATTCTTCTTCGGCTGATGCAGCCGGTATGTCTTCAGTAGCTTTAGCTTCAGACTCTGGAACCGTCACAGAAGGATTCTCTTCAGGGAACACTTGACGTGCCACTGAGTTGGATTGTTGTGAATCTTCTTATGGGATGGTTGACATGGAGCCGGATGTCCTGAGACCTTTGCGAAGCCGTTGAAACACAGGTGACACCTTTGGTGATGGAGTGGTCTCCATGTAGTTGTCGGCATTCAGTACCGCATTGGTAACTTGTGCTGGGGGAGTATGGGGTGTTTCATCTTAAACAGGGGTTTCTTCTTGAGGGCGCATAACCCAGGAATCATCTTGAGTAATTGGCATCAATGGACGACCAATGCTAATGTATTCACTGCTCGTTGGAGCAGGCGATGATACCAAGTGGTGCTCGAGTTGAGGAAGAACTTCATCATCAACAACATTGTCTTCATGACCAATGTCTTCAGCTGCGTTGGGGTCAACATCTGGAACTTGTTCATCTTCATGAGCCTCTATGGAAGCAGGCTGGTGGATCACAACACGTCGATCTTGGTTGGTGGTAGCTAGAGGAGCAACTGAGATAGGTTCAACGATGAGAGGTTGAGAGGCCGTAGCACGCTCTTTCTTTGAAGACTTAGTTCCCTTAGTCTTCAACTTTTTCTTGGAAGGGGCATCGTCAGATGCGTCCTTGCACTTGCGCTTCTTGGCTTCGGCTTCAGCTGCCCTTGTCTTCTTCAGCTCTGAAGCTACTGAGGTGACCTTAGGCTTCGAGCCTGTCATGCTGGCAGGGAAGACAATGCGAGGTTCTTCCTGCATTGGTGCTTCAGTTTGGGTCACAGTAGGCTTCTTTTGTTTGGCAGCCATCCTAGGATCGATGTCAGGGCGCCCAAGAGCTTTGCGCTTCTCAGCTTCACTGTTTGCTTGAACGCATTTCTGAGCGAAATACTTCATGCGCTCTCGTGAGCCTTTAGCTTCAGTGCGCTTCTTGTGAAATTCCTCCTTGAGGTCATGCAACATCTTCTTGAAGATTTGAACATCTACCGCACTGAGCTTGGCCATGTTCTTCATGAAGTGATCCTTCTCATAATCGATTTTGTTCTTGAGCTCGACAATCTTCTGAGCCAAGGCCAACTCACTAGCAATGGATCCGTGAAATGTGACGCTGATGTCCACCAGAATCTGAAGATCATCAATACTGATGCGTTGGTCGTCGAACCACTCATCGGTGAAGTTGTTCAGAATGTCAACATCAAAGAGGGGCATGTCGTTGAAGATTTCCGCCTCTTGCTTGCTCTTGATAAGCATCTCAAGAGCATCATCACCAAGATCTTCATTGCTAGATAGATCAATGGTGTCATCTTCGTTGCGCAGAACAGCAAACAGAGTCAGGGGTTGCCCAGTGGCCTTCTTGGGCAATGGCTTCTTGGTCCTCTTGGACATGCGAGATAAATCTTCAAACTGCACACTGGATTCAAGCGGTGTAGACTTCAGAGTCTTCCTGGTTGAAGCTTTTGGTGAAGCATATGACTTTGAAGCTTTTGCCTTCTTCTTCTTTTTGTCCTTTGGAGGTGAGGGAGCATCTTCAGAATCAACTTCTCCAGCAGATTGCTCCACAGCTGCTCTCTGAGCAGCAATGTGAGATAGAAGCCCATCAAAATTGGCGAAGGGGCCAATTTTGTTCTCATTAGCTTCACGTGTCCCATCAGATCTTGGAGCCGAGGGGCCAGGGTTGAAGTTGAGGCGAAACTCCTTTTGGTTCTTGACAGCTGAATCTTTTGCAAATTGATAGTTGTGTTTGAAAAGATTGTCTTCACGACACCATAACAGAGAAGATGGGTCGGTGTTTTCAGGCTGTGGTCCTCTGACCGTACAAGGATAGAATTTTCGCTCAATGGCTTCATCCTTGATCTTTGGCACCAAGCCTCAGTACAGACAGTCACCCCATGGGCGCTTGCTGGCATTATTTTCAGCATATTCAAGCGTTACAAACCTGTACTTGAACCATTCCTCAGCCCAATATCTTCTGATGCACTGAATCCGGTTCTTGCACTGATTGTAATTTTCCTCAGGATCCGACTTGTACAGTTCATATGGATCAGGAGGCAGATCAAGTGCAGTGTTGCCACGGCGTTGCTTGCGACCTTTCCGTGCAGACTTTTCTGAAGCCATAATATTCAGACTAATTGGCTTCAACACAGTGAAAGGCTTCCGTCTACTGGTCAGACAAGAACTGGCTTAAGGAGATTTGATGTGACGTTGTAAGTATTCTGCAAATGAATGCAGACTATGAGAACCAAGGGATTCTCCCACAGACATGTACCTGTGACAGTATTAGAGATGCGAGGGAAGGGGAAGAGGTCATATGCATTCTCAGAAGATTTTGAAGATAAATCAGTTTAGAAGACATTGACCTCACAGTGCGAAGACATTCACTTATTTGAAGAGAGTTAGTTCTAGATTTGTACGAATCCATGAAGAAGCTAAAAAATAAATTGGATGCGTGATTATGAATGGGTTACGTGGTGGCTAAAGGAGCTCAAAAGTAAAACTGCATATTGTTTATAGGTGCTTTGGAACAAAATTCTGTTGGTGAAAAAACGAGTTGCATGCATGAGTCAAAAAGAAAAAAAAGGATTTTGTGTCTGTCAGACAACCAGTGGGCCACCCTGCACAGACAAGGCCTGGCAGGAACGATCCTCTATAGCCGTCGGATCCATCCAACAGAAGAATCCTGGCCGTTATAATCACGCTCTGGACCAGTGGTCAGAATACATCAACCAGACTGAAGTGCTTGCCTCCTTATTGGTAAAGGATGCAGCGGTACGAGCCTATAGAACAGATCCTGTTCAAGTAAGGTCGTGCTGTGAACTGCAGCACCGCGCCTTATAAACCGGTTCCGCTCGCTGTAAACTTCCGAGGTGGGACTAATGTGTGCCGTGCAACGCTGCAGCGCAGCGCCTCCCAGGTGGGGGACGAGAAGGACTCGTGGCTCTTGGCCCATGAAGTTGGTCTGGGGAATAAACAGAGCCCGGCCCATCTAAGAAATCATGTCTCTCGTTGCTTTCATTTTTCTTTTGTTTTACACCTGTTGCATCGGCTTTATTTCCCCTTTTGTTCAACATCTGTTAAATGCTGCCTTGTTTGTCACTGCTCGTATTATTTTGTTCTTAGTCATTACTTGTTCCTCCGTTCTACTAGATTATTTGAAGCTTCTAAATTTTTCAAAGACATTGTTACATTGGTCTTAGTCTAGAAAGAAATGCCAACATTGTTACATTGGTCCTGTGCATGTGCACGCAACACTATGTACTGTCAGCAGAAGACCAACTCTAGTCAATTTCTACTTTTCTGGAATGAATCCCTTTTTAGAATGTTTTTGAAATGAATTCTAATCAGTTTCTTTTTTTTTTGCGGGGAATTCTAACCAGTTTCTATGGAGTTTAGTTGTAGTACAAGTGACGAAGTGACTACAAGGGATAAAGAAATTGTCAGTCGTGATGACACGATGCTTGATCCGCGCGAGGGTAAATGAGGTACTAGCATGGCGTTCACGATGGTGGCACCGGCCAAGAACAAGATCATATAAATGATAACCTTTTGTCTGTGCATGAGAGCTTTTGTGATCAAACAAGGCCAGGGATGGCTCTAGCAAGACTGCAAGAGGCGCTACAAGTACAATGATATTGCAAACACGATACTCCTCGCTCTTTCCATTTGGGACTGGTGAGTCTATCCATCGCTTAAGAAAAAGATAATTGCCCATTTAATTATTGAAAAAACCAGGTAAAAACCGGCACGTCGCGCCCACGAGGCAAGGCACCTAGCCGATCTGGCTACCCATAATGAGGCAAACACCATCGAAGAGAGAAACTCCATCGAGTCATTAAATCACCTCGAGTAAGCAACCTTGATTTTACCACAGATGACCAACCACGGGCCCTCATCGTGATCTACCCACTGGATCGATCTCATCCTATATGCCAA
>NW_025227860.1:0-2963 GCF_018294505.1 Triticum aestivum | reverse complement strand
CCGGTGTTTCGGCCGGTGGTGGCTGACGGCTCAAGGGCCGGAGGTTGAAGAAGCAATCTAGGCCTTTGATTTCGAATCCAATGGCCCAGAAATCGACTGACCTCAACTGAAAAAGTCAGTTGACTGATTTCTAGCCATTCTCTTTTTCTATCCCTAAAAATTAGCTTTCTCCTTTTTTGTTTTGTGAGGCAATTAGCTTTCTCTTTATAATATAATGTATTCCACTTTTTATACTTGGAGATTGAATATGCGGATTATGTTTTTTTTCGAAAAGGGGGGCTTCCCCGGCCTCTGCATCAGAAAGATGCATACGGCCATATTTATAAATAAATAAAGTAGTTCAACAATGTCTTGCAAAGTGCTGTAACAAAGGATACTGGCTCACACAGAGCAAGCAAAATAACACAAGGCCCAAAAGCCACAACCGGCTGGCATAGTGAAGAGAGATAGGTAAACTAAGCGCCTATCCTATTACATGACCGCCATCCAAACCGGTTGAAGAAATCCCGTGCTACCATCTTCCACCGGACAGATCCAGTAACCAAACGCGCCCTGGCCTCCGTCGGAGTGAGTAATGACCACGTACGGATTAGCGCAGTAGCCCTGAATAGAACCTGCAAAAAATGAATAGTTGTTGTTCTGTTAAAAGCCAAGTCATTTCTGCAGTTCCAAATTGCCCATAACAACGCACGTGCTCCCACACGAATTTGTCTAGCTGTTTCGGCCTCTATACCATCCAGCCACGTTCCAAACAACGACCTGACCGAATTCGGAGGAGTAATGTTAAAGGCAATCTGCACCGAGCACCACAACACCCTCGCCATCGGGCACTCAAAGAAAAGATGCTTGATAGTTTCATCCCGATCACAGAAACTACACCTAGTAGATCCTGTCCAGTTGCGCTTAATCAAATTATCTTTCGTTAGAACGACTTGTTTATGCACAAACCACATAAACACTTTGATTTTAAGAGGAACCTTAACTTTCCAAACGTGTTTGGAACTAGGGATTACACTAGAATTGATGACATCAATGTTCATCGACTTGACTGTGGATTCATCAGATTTAGTAAGCTTCCAACACAACTGATCGGGCTGATGAGTAAGCTGAACCTCCATGAGTCTACTCACCAGATGAATCCAAGCCTCCCACCGGTCACCCACAAGCACCCTCCTAAATTGGATATTAAGAGGAGCAGATTGCAGACTCGTTGCAACCAGAGCATCCCGTCGCTGCACAATGCGATAAAGCGCCGGATACTGGAGTGCTAGTGGAGCATCACCTAGCCAGGTATCTTCCCAGAATCGAGTGTTATTGCCATCACCGACAACAAACTTTGTTCTGTTAAAGAAAGTAGCTTTGACCCTCATTAACCCCTTCCAGAAGGGCGAATCAGTGGGTCGAGCCGTCACCTGCGACAAGGTTTTGGAGTACAGATACTTGTTACGAAGAATCTGCGCCCAAGTTGCCTCGGTCTCGGCAGATAACTTATAAAGCCACTTACTTAGAAGGCATCTGTTCATAACTATGTGAATTATGTGCCACTCTTTTAATGACTAGGCAGAAATTCTACAAAATATCTCATTTTAAGCAAGTTTATTCTAGTCTTTATCCATGTTAAAGCTTTGTCTATACTGTCAAGTGCTGCCCGCTCTCAATAATTCGATGGCACACAGAGTTAGGTGCCAAATAGACGGTGGCTTCCTCCGTGGCCCATCTTACGCAGTACACGAGAGGCGTGTTGTGCCAACCGATCTTTACCTTCCTTTATCTGTCATCTACATCATGTTTCGACACGGTCAACCAGTGTGCCGATCTTGCTTCAGCTTTACTGCCGATACTTCCTCCAATGCCAAAATTGTTTTTAATAGGAAAGCGGTAAGGGAGACCCCTATAATTTTTTTTCTAAAATAGTAAGAACGCACACTCATGTCTGTGAAGACTTGAACCTGGATGACTGGATTGTACATACACTCCCCTAACCAAGTGATCTAGGCTCGCTTCCTCCAATGCTAGGTTGCAACTAGCATCGGAATTATGAACCCTAAATTATTCCACACAACAGGAAAATGGGAGTGAATCTGGTGGCTTAGGCCGAACACGCGACCTGATTGGGCTTAACCAACTTGTCTGTCCTGATTGATGTGTCAGATGAACCTGACCTACCTGTGTGGTCTTTGGAGGCAAATGGAATCTTCTCGGTAAAATCCTTTTATAAAAAGATCAACTTTTGTGGAGTGGCATCTCAGATTGGGGGAAATCTTTGGAAAGTTCTTTGCCCCCAAAAGATCCATGTCTTCATTTGGCTTGGAGTGTACAATAAACTGCTTACTAGAGATAACTTGGCCAAAAGAAGACATGTTGATGATCTAACCTGTCTTTTTTGTTCTGAAAATGAGATTGTGCACCATCTGTTCTTTGATTGTGTTGTTGCAAAACAGGTTTGGCCATTTGTAACTGATTGCTTTGATTACCCATCCATTTCTAGCTTTGATGATGTTAGTGCTTTGTGGCATATGTGCAAAAGGAAACCTGTACTAAATCTTATTGTGGCTGCATCCTTGTGGAGCCTCTGGAAACTGAGAAACGAGTTTTGTTTTCAGGGTCGTGCCTGGAGAAATGCCAACTGCAGTCTTGCAAAACTAAGGTCCCATCTTCAATAATGGAAGGTTCTCTGCGATGACACCTAGGCAGTGCTGCTACTCAGGTGTATTCTTCTGCTGGACAAGCACCGCAGGGAACTGATGCGGATCGCCTGGAATTGACTGGGCACAACAGGACGGATGGAGCAGTCGTGGCTTGAACTGCTGGGCTGACTTATGTTGTTCTTTTCTTTTCCTAGTCTGTAATAACCTAAACTAGTGTACTCCCTTTTCCAGCTTGCCATTTGCAGGGCTTGAACCTTTCCTGTTCGAATTTGGATGACTTGGGCTGCGGTTTCGCCTCGTTAATAAAAAGGGGCG
>NW_025227859.1:0-1618 GCF_018294505.1 Triticum aestivum | reverse complement strand
GGCATGGGGGTCCCTCCCTCCTCCCACCCTCGCCGCCACTCGAAGGGCGCCGGCGAAGGCCGTGCGCGCCCTGAGGAAGGTGGCGGCGGGGCGCATCTGCTGTTTCTCGCCCGTTTTCGTCATCAGAGGAGGGCATCGTGGCCCGTTGGATCTGGCCGCGCGGTGGCGGGCGGCGGCGGTTGCTTCCCCTCGGCGCAGCCGTGCGGGTCCACGGCCGACGAGGGTGGTGGTGGTGTGGCCGCGGTCGTCCTGGCTGGTGGTGGCGGTGGTGTGGTGTTTGGCGCTGTGGCGGTGCAGACCTGCAGCTATGCTGGATTTCTCGGCAATCAGCCGGAGTGCAAAGGGAGGGCGTCGTTGCAGATCGGGGGGTAAGGGCATGTACAATGGTTGATAAGATAGTCTTATCTTAAGTCTTGCATGTAATTTAGATATGACAAAAAAAGACGTCTACAATGGGTCATGTCCTAGCCTTATCTTCAATAACTAGCTATTCCTAAAAATGTGGTGAGACATATTGTGCTAAGAGATCATCTCTTGTCTTTTCTTAAATAAGAGAAGGCAAGCCTTTTCTTACGGGTTCTCTCTCCTCCACATCATCATTTATCCTACGTGGCACTGCTAAGATAGCACCATTGTACATGCCCTAACCCCTGCTCCGTCAGGAGCCGGCGATGGCGACGCCTGTGGGCGCCGCAATCCTTCTTAGAGGCGTCGCTGTGAGGCTGCTATCCCTCCTCATTGACTCCGGGGGAAATCCCTAGTCTAGGTCCTCCTGGTTCGGATGATGGCGGTGCAACATGCGTCGTTTCCCTTTGTGAAGGCATCATCTTGGAGTCGTGCTGGGATTGATGAGATTGATGGTCGCTTGCTGTAGGAATGCGAGGAGTGATGGAATGGGGTGGTGGTGCTCTGTCTGCGTGATCTTGGCTCGGCCATGCACGGGAGTGGGTCTGAATTTTCATCCGAAGCCGGGTCAGCGGGGGCGTTATCCTCCTCTCTGGATCACCTCGTTCCCATATGGCACCCCTTCTCCACTGGGTGTTGTTGGGTGGCAACCAGACGACCAACGTTCAAGGCTCTTCTCCTTGCTTGGTCAAATGAAGGTGTAAGTTGAGGTCCTCCTCCTTGCTGGTTGTGCTGATGATATTTGGAATGGCGGTCAGGGGTGGTGGTGCATCCGGCTTCGGATCGTCGAAAGGCCTTCTTCTGTGCCCTTTCCTCAGCGGGTCTTCCGGAGGTTCGGCTGGATATGTGCGTGTGTGTGTGTGCGCGCGCGCGTGTCTGTGTGTGTGTTTTTCAGTTGTATCTCCTCTTGTATCCCCCCGTGTATTCTGGTTCGCTTGAACCTATCTTGTATGGAGCTGCGAGGCTTCTAGGCAAATTTGATGGAATATATTCAGGTGGTTGAGGGGCCTCCCCTTCTCCCCCGGTGAAAATTTCAAAAAAAAAAAAGCACGAACGACCGTAAAAAAGACAACGACGTACGAAAAAACAAACGACGTACGGAAAACATTGTAATGGACAAAAGAAAGTGGAGAAACGCTCCGTCTTTTAATATTAGGTAGAGAGTAGAGAGTAGAGATAAAGTGGGGGGGAAAACCTTTATCGTAATTGCATT
>NW_025227858.1:0-2065 GCF_018294505.1 Triticum aestivum | reverse complement strand
GGGTGGGGCCGGGCCTTATTTTCTTCCAATCAAATCAAGCCACGTACGCGGGAGCACGGATGGAAGCACGGGAAGGGAGCAGGCAAGTCTCGTCCGTTTGAGTTATACCTTTTTCACCTACATGTGCCTTGGCGCAGGTCCCACTTACCCACATAGGTAACCATATAATTTTTTTGCAACTTGTCGCTTACAATGCTTTGGAGTAATATCGAATATAAATGTGCAAACAACATAACAGGAAGGGGCCCTATCTCACCCACCTGAGCAGTCTTTGTGAACACACATATACAAACAAAGCAAGGGCTCTCGTTTTCAAACAGCACAGTCTCTCTGCACGGCACACCATTTTACTATTGGTAAAACAATTGTAGACCTCCGAAACAGCACCTTGGTCATTGCATGACCAAAACCTCAGGCTTAATTAATTAGTAGTTGGAGTAGTTTGATGCATTCAAACAGAACAAGATGATACCCTATTGGGAAGCCTGACCTTGCACTGTTCTATGCCTTTGTGACCAACAGTGCTCTTTTTCTGTCGTCTTGCTCCAAGAGGCAAGAGCCACACAGGAGCAGGACCCTAGGTAGCCACCCACAGTATTAGACTCGAGTTGACCAGGTACTACACATCCATGACATCCAACACAAGGAGCACAGGGTGGTCCTGAGGGCAGAGCGATGCCAATAGTACACCGTAGCAAGACAACACGTAGTGGTGAGGCCATGGGAAGCAATTGCATGCATGCATGCACACATATGATTGTCATGTGTGAATAGCGTAGCCTTTTTAACATATTGCAGTGCATGATCTAGAATCTAGTAAATGCTGTTGGTGCATGCATCTATATTGCATGGTGCAAAAGGATAGCCTTCGGATAATTGGATGGTTAGATGTTGATCCTGCTTTTGGTGTAAGCTTTTGGTGTAACTTTTTTTATTTGGCCATGTACCCAATTGTTCTTTGTCGCCTTCCTTTGTGTACTATGCTTCTGGGCAGGCACTGTTTGATTTTATTATTGCATACACATATGTCATGTCAAGCGTGGGGCAGCGAGCTAGTTTGGATTTGGTTAATTAACGGGCATAAAAGTCTTGTCAGCTGGGATGCGACCAAGTATTGCTGTAATGTCGCCACGCGGTAGGACGATTTTTTGTCCAAAAAAATCACTTGGCGAGACGAAATGATAAAAAAGACTACATGTAGATCAAACTGGCAAAAAAGACCCCCTAGGCGTGGCGGCAGGCGCGGTAGCCGACGCGTGGCACCGGCCGCCACGCCTGGAGGCGGCAACACCCGCCGCCAAATTGGCAGGCGGCCACCGGCGAGTAACAGAAATTGGCAGGCGCGGCCATCCTGCCACGGAACGGTGCTAGCCTTGTGGGCCATGCCGCCAACATACGAGGCGGCCTCTCCCGCTGCTGTTCTATACACTAATTGCAATGCTTTTTGTCTTTTTAGATGGCACTAATTACTACTCCTACAAGATTACGATGACTGAAGCACTATTTGATTCCTGTCTAAATTTCGTCTGCCTGCACACTAATTGCAGTGTTTTGGATCACGTATATTTCTTGCCTAAAATTTTGTCTGTTCATGGTTATTTTCACGCCATTAGATTAACTCCAACGCGCCGACCCAAACGGATGGTGCTTTTGTCCGATTTTTGTCCCGTTGTGTCGGCCACCCGCTCGGCGTCCGCCCTCTTTAAGATTTGGGTCAGCAGTTCGCCCAACGGCCGCGACCCATTTTCATGTCCGCATGCAAATTTCAAAAAAGGCCCGCGGCCATAGATCATGCCAGCGGGCATGTCGTCGCCCAAAGTTAATGCCGGCACCATGCCAACGGGCATGTCTGTCGCCCAAAGTTCATGTCGGCTGACATGGGCCGCACGCGTCCCCCCCCCCCCCGGATGACGAGCCACCGGCCACCAGTCTGGCGTTGAGGTCGATGGGTGCTGGCGCGGGTGTGGAAGGCGCCAGCACGCTCACCTTGAGCGAGCATTCCTCGGAGAGTCGGGAGCCTTGTGGGTAGACGTGGAAGCCGGGTATCGTCTGCGTCGCCAACGCG
>NW_025227857.1:0-2334 GCF_018294505.1 Triticum aestivum | reverse complement strand
GTAGGCTGCGACAAGTATTGGCACACCTTGTTAATAGCAAAGGACAAGTCAGGACGTGTCAGAGTGAGGTACTGGAGACCCCAACAAGACTCCTGTACTTGAAAACATCCTCAGAGCTCAACGGCTGGCCTTGATCTCGAGACATTTTGTCGGAAGTAGACATGGGAGTAGTAACAGACCGACATTGCTCCATGTTGGCCCGGTGCAAGAGATCAAGAGCATATTTGTGCTGCGACAAGACCAGACCCTCGGAATT
Organism: Triticum aestivum; assembly: GCF_018294505.1. Taxonomy (NCBI): domain Eukaryota; kingdom Viridiplantae; phylum Streptophyta; class Magnoliopsida; order Poales; family Poaceae; genus Triticum; species Triticum aestivum. The sequence continues at coordinate 2,078 of NW_025227857.1, read as the reverse complement.
ATAAGTGGCCTCAATACCAAGAAAATGCTCCAGGCACCCAAGGTCTTTGACAGGAAAAGAACCAGAAAGAGTGGTAACCAGTTTCTCAACAGCAGTCGAAGAGGACCCAGACAAAACAATATCGTCAACATAGACAAGCATATATATAATAACCCCATGATGATCAAAGATGGACAGAGAGGTATCGGCCTTGCTAGAAACAAAACCGAGCTGATGAAGCTTGTCACTCAAACGGGCATACCAGGCACGAGGCGACAGTTTGAGACCATAGAGAGCACGATGCAGCTTGCAAACATGCCGAGGGTACCGTGAATCCTCAAAACCTGGGGGTTGCTGCATATACACTTCCTCAGACAGAAAACCATGAAGGAAGGCATTACTCAAATCAATCTGACGAAGGCAGCAACCACGAGAGACATCAAGAGCAAGCACCGAGCGAATGGCGACTGGTTTAACCACAGGACTGAAAGTGTCATGATAATCTATACCGTACTGTTGTGTGAAGCCTCGAGCCACAAGTCGTGCCTTGTATTTATCAACAGAACCATCGGGACGGAACTTCGTCTTGAAGATCCATTTGCTGCCAACAATGTTAGTGCCAGGTGGACGGGGTACCAATATCCATGTTTTGTTAGCCTGAAGTGCCTCGAACTCAGCCTCCATAGCAGCACGCCAAGCTGGCTCAGAGAGAGCAGTACGATGAGATGCAGGCTCCACCATAAACGCACGACGACGATAGGGATCATATCGAACCGTTCCATCCCGATACACCTTGGGACGAGAGATATCATTGCGCCGTCACGTGACGATGACCCGAGCTGGTTCAGCAGCGGGAGGTGATACGTCTCCAACGTGTCTATAATTTTTTATTGTTCCATGCTATTATATTACCTGTTTTGGATGTTTATGGGATTTACTTTACACTTTTATATCATTTTTGGGACTAACCTACTAACCGGAGGCCCAACCCATATTGTTGTTTTTTTGCCTATTTCAGTATTTCAAAGAAAAGGATTATCAAACGGAGTCCAAATCGAATGAAACCTTCGGGAGCGTGATTTTTGGAACAAATGTGATCTAGATGACTTGGAGTGCAAGTCAAGAAGCAGTCGAGGTGGCCATGAGGGTGGGGGTCGCGCCCTCCCCCCCCCTACTGAGGGCGCCCCCTATCTCGTGGGCCCCTCGGGCATCCACCGACCTACTTCTTCCTCCTATATATACCCACATACCCCAAGAACATCAGAAGAGACCACGAAAACCTAATTCCACCACGGCAACCTTCTGTATCCGCGAGATACCATCTTGGAGCCTTTGCCGGCGCTCCGCCGGAGGGGAAATCGATCATGGAGGGCCTCCACATCATCTCCAAGGCCTCTCCGATGAGTTGTGAGTAGTTTACCACAGACCTTCGGGTCCATAGTTATTAGCTAGATGGCTTCTTCTCTCTTTTTGGATCTCAATACCATGTTCTCCTCGATCTTCTTGGAGATCTATTTGATGTAACTCTTTTTGCGGTGTGTTTGTCGAGATCCGATGAATTGTGGGTTTATGATCAAGTTTATCTATGAGAAATATTTGAATCTCCTCTGAATTCTTTTATGTGTGATTAAGTTATCTTTGCAAGTCTCTTTGAATTATCAGTTTCGTTTGGCCTACTAGATTGATCTTTCTTGCAATGGGAGAAGTGCTTAGTTTTGGGTTCAATCTTGCGGTGTCCTTTCCCAGTGACAGCAGGGGCAGCAAGGCACATATTGTATTGTTGCCATCGAGGATAAAAAGATGGGGTTTATATCATATTGCATGAGTTTATCCCTCTACATCATGTCATCTTTTTTAATGCGTTACTCCGTTCTTTATTAACTTAATACTCTAGATGCATGCTGGATAGCGGTCGATGTGTGGAGTAATAGTAGTAGATGTAGGCAGGAGTCGGTCTACTTGTCACGGACGTGATGCCTATATACATGATCATGCCTAGATAATCTCATAATTATTCGCTTTTCTATCAATTGCTCGACAGTAATTTGTTCACCCACCGTAATACTTATGCTATCTTGAGAGAAGCCACTAGTGAAACC
>NW_025227856.1:0-2448 GCF_018294505.1 Triticum aestivum | reverse complement strand
AGATCAAAAGCTCGTTTCTGTGAATTATCAAAACTAATTTACTGAGCGCAAAAGTTTCTGATTTTCAGCAGGATCAACACAACTATCACCGTAAGCTATCCTAAAGGCTTTACTTGGCACTTTATTGAAATAAAAGCTATAAAACATGATTAATACAGTAGAATAATCATGTGAACACATAAAAACAGTTGGGGTAAATATTGGGTTGTCTCCCAACATGCGCTTTTCTTTAATGCCTTTTAGCTAGGCATGATGATTTCAATGATGCTCACTTGAAAGATAATAACTGAAACATTGTGGGAGAATCATGAATAATATGACTAGCACATTTAAATCTAACGCACTTCTTATTCCTAGGGATTTTGTGTGCAACAACGTATGGGAACAAGACTCAACTAGCATAGGAAGCTAAAATAAGCAAAACTTCAAAACTTTCAACACATAAAGAGGAAACTTGATATTATTGCAACTCATACAAGCATATATTCCTCCCTCATAATAATTTTCAGTAGCATAATCAATGAATTTAACAATATAAATATCACATAAATCACTCTTTTCATGATGCATAAGCATATAATTTTTATTACTCTCCACATAAGAAATTTCTTCTCATGAATAGTAGTGGAAGCAAACTCAAAAAAATAACTATCATGTGAGGCATAATCCAATTGAAGATTAAAATCAAGATGACAAGTTTCATGGTTATCATTATTCTTTATAGCATACATGCCATCACAATAATCATCATAGATAACAACTTTGTTCTCATAATCAATTGGAACCTTTTCGGAAATAGTGGATTCATCACTAAATAAAGTCACGACCTCTCCAAATCCACTTTCATAATTATCACAATAAGATTGAACATCCTGCAAAATAGTGGGATCATTACTTCCTAAAGTTGACACTCTTCCAAACCCACTTTCCTCAATATAATCATCATAAATAGGAGGCATGCTTTCATCATAATATATTTGGTCATCAAAACTTCGGGGACTAAAAATATCATATTCATCAAACATAGCATCCCCAAGCTTGTGGCTTTGCCTATCATTAGCATCATGGATATTCAAAGAATTCATACTAACAACATTTGAATCATGCTCATCATTCAAATATTTAGTGCCAAACATTTTATTGCATTCTTCTTCTAACACTTTGGCACAATTATCAAAATCCTTATTTTCACGAAAGACGTTAAAAAGATGAAGCATATGAGGCACCCTCAATTACATTTTTTTGTAGTTTTCTTTTATAGACTAAACAAGTGATAAAACAAGAAACAAAAAGATTCGATTGCTAGATCTAAAGATATACCTTTAAGCACTCACCTCCCCAGCAACGGTGCCAGAAAAGAGCTTGATGTCTACTACGCAACCTTCTTCTTGTAGACGTTGTTGGGCCTCCAAGTGCGTATGTTTGTAGGACAGTAGCAAATTTCCCTCAAGTGGATGACATAAGATTTATCAATCCGTGGGAGTCGTAGGATGAATATGATCTCTCTCAAACAATCCTGTAACCAAATAACAAAGATTCTCATGTTTCCCCAACACACCCAATACAATGGTAAATTGTATAGGTGCACTAGTTCGGCGAAGAGATGGTGATACAAGTGCAATATGGATGGTAGATAAAGGTTTTTGTAATCTGAAATTATATAAGCAGCAAGGTAACAAAAAGTGAGCGAAACCGGTATTGCAATGCTTCGAAACAAGGCCTAGGGTTCATACTTTCACTAGTGCAAGTTCTCTCAACAATAATAACATAATTGGATCATATAACTATCCCTAAACATGCGACAAAGAGTCACCCCAAAGTTACTAATAGCGGAGAACGAACAAAGAGATTATTGTAGGGTACGAAACCACCTCAAAGTTATTCTTTCCAATCAATCCATTGGGCTATTCCTATAAGTGTCACAAACAGCCCTAGCTTTCGTAGTAAAATTACACCTTAAGACACACATCAACCAAAACCCTAATGTCACCTAGATACTCCAATGTCACCTCAAGAATCTGCGGGTTTGATCATAAAATATGCATCAGACAATCTTAGATTCATCTATTCAAACCAACACAAAGAACTTCAAAGAGTGCCCCAAAGTTTCTACCGGAGAGTGAAGAAAAAAACTTGTGCCAACCCCTATGCATAAGTTCACAAGGTCACAGAAAACGCAAGTTGATCACCAAAACATACATCAAGTAGATCACGTGAATATCCCATTGTCACCATAGATAAGCACATGCAAGAAATACATCAAGTGTTCTCAAATCCTTAAAGGCTCAATCCGATAAGATAACTTCAAAGGGAAAACTCAATCCATTACAATAAGGTAGAGGGGGAGAAACATCATAAGATCCAACTATAATAGCAAAGCTCGTGATACATCAAGATCGATCCACATCAAGAACCCGAGAGAGAGAGAGAGAGAGAGAGAGAGAGAGA
>NW_025227855.1:0-3133 GCF_018294505.1 Triticum aestivum | reverse complement strand
GCAGAGCACCGTGTATATGCGAGGGAATACATCGTCAATTTCATGCTCGCCAATAAGGACAAGGGGGCGATTCTCGTGCCTTATGATCCCGTGTAAGTCATCCGCGCTAATATCCTTCCTTCGATTTCAATCATTCATTTGCATGGTGGAGGCCAAGTAATTTGAGGTGTCCTTATTTTGCGCAGCGGCGGGCACGCCGTCCTCATCATCCTATACCCCCAATTCTCCCACGCTCTTTACTTGGACTCATCGAAGAACATTTACAAAAAGGATTACACCCACATCAAGGATGTTCTCGACAGTGCTATGTTTTACTAACAAGCAAGGGGTGGAGAGGTCAGGGACAAGAAGAGAAGGGGCGGCAGGGTCGCCTTCGGCCATACGACCGACTTCTACTGCATCCAGCAACCGAACAATTCTCTTAATGATGGATTCTATGTCCTACACCACATGCTGGAGTACAGACAGGATCACCAGAACCTTTGCATGTCACCTAGATCTGGCAATGCCATATTCTGCAATGGGCAAAGAACGTAGGAGATATCAAGGATCATGGACTTCGAGCCGAGTTCTATCACATCCAGCGCGAACTTGCCCAAATCATCATGAAGGAGGTCGTCCAAAAAAAGGGATGTTCTACGAAAAAGGACAAATGTCGCGGGAAGACGTCCGAACATGGATAGCCTCTCAGCGTCTCGACATGAAGCCTTTCACTAAGCTCGGGGACTATCTCCTTGACCTCGATGGATGGCACGGCATGTTGGAGTGATTGTCGATATATGACAATGTGTCTGTTTAGTCCATACTTTCTGTATGACAAAACTTTGAGTTATGCGTAGTGAAACTTTATTTGTGATGTAATTAAACTGTCCTCCTCCTCGACTAGCGAAGATCACTCTAGTTAGGGCATTTTGGGTATGATGAACTTTGTTATTTATGCTTATGATATGTTGTTTCTATTTTTGCCAAGTTTGTGTCTTTCTGTTGCTCAACTATATATGTTGCATATCATCGACTCATGTGACGATGCAGATGCATAGATCGTCGACGGTGAAGAAGTGCTACGCCAGGAGTATATATACGACGAGTGGACGGAGTGTCAGGCCCAGGTGTTACCGGTTTCCGGTTTCCGAGCGACATGCAGTAGTTAGTTTAGGTTCACGCTAATGCGAGAGAGGGATACAAACTCATGTACTCAAAGTGACAGCTCTTCTCGCGTATACCATTGTTTAGATGGATGACGATGTATTTGCAAGTAATCGAGGACTTGTATCGCTATTTTCAAGATGATGACGAGAGGCCACTTTGTGTTGGATGATGATTATGATGATGACATGATTTGATGAGACTAATTGTATGTATATGCTATGATTACATTTGTATGTGTATGATATGCTAAAGATTATTGTATAAAGCCTATTCAAATACAAAACAAATACAAAAACAAATATGCAGGAAAAAACTAATAAAACTAGTAGTAGCGAGGGGGAAAATTTAGCAGTAGCGCCACATTACCAGTAGCGCTTCCCGGTAAACATCGCTGCAGATAATATCAGCAGCGCCCTTTTCTAAACAGCGCTACAGCTATTCATGTATAGCAGTAGCGTCGGACAACAGGCGCTACAGCTATACGTTAGTTGTACCGCCTTATTAGTAGCGCCTGTCCCCGCACTACTGAGAGGCCCAAAACCCGCACTGCTGCTAGGCTTTTCCCTAGTAGTGTAAGTGTGGCTCAGGTATTTTATCGAACACCTCATGTGCATAGGAGGTGAGCTAAAGCACAACACACCTCTGACACACCTCTCCCAAAAAACAAAGTAGTGAGCTAAGATGAGCGTGTGGGCACTATATATAGGCTTCTCTTTAGTCCCGGTTTGTGGCTAGAAGCGAGATAGAAGATAGACCTTTGGTCCCGGTTCCAGCCACAAACCGGGACTAAAGGTGGTGGGCCAGGAGCGAGGACCATTGGACCCGGTTCGTGCCTGGAACCGGAACCGGGACCAAAGGGGTCAGACGAACCGAGACCAATGGCCCCTGAGGCCCGACCGGCGCCCTGGACTCACGAACCAGGACTGATGCCCCCTTTGGTCCCTATTCGTGAGTGAACCGGGATTAATACCCTTTTCAGGCCTGGACCAAAGCCCTGTTTTCTACTAGTGTTACCGAGGGGCACGGAAATACGCGGTAACCATGGGAAATCTTGAAATTTCAACCGGTAACCAAAACCTTGGTCCGCCCTTATTGGTGAGTGCAAAACCACTAGTGTATCACTGGTTACTCATCTAACTTTAGTGTCAAGATCATTGAGTGAGTAGATTGGTCACTACTAGGGAAAAGCCTAGCAGTAGTGCGGGTATTTGGTGTATAAGTAGCGCGGGTACCCGCACTACTAAAAAGGCGCTACAGCTAATGTTTAGCAGTAGCGCGTGTTGACACACGCTACTGGTATACCTACTTAGCAGTAGCGCATCCCATACCAGCCCTACTGCTAAGTGCTTTAGCAGTAGTGTTTTCCTGTCCAGCGCTAAAGAATGCTACTGCTATATTTTCTCATCTTTTTTTTGCTGCGTATTCGTGATGTTTTTGTATAGGCTTTATACATTATTCTAATGATATCATAAAAATGCAATATGCTAATCATATCATGCACACAATAGTCTCATCATATCATACACATAATAGTGTCATCATATCATCCAACAGAAATCATGTCGTGACATCATAATCACGATATAGCTATACAAGTTACATGACATGTCTCATCATACATAATGTAGTACTTCTTGAGGCGTTGGTTCGTATACGTCTCTCGCACTAGCGTGAACCTAAACTAACTACTGGCTGTCGCTCGGAAACCGGAAACTGGTACACCTGGGCCTGACACTCCGGCCACTCGTCGTATACTCCTGGCGTAACACTTCTTTGCCATCGATGATCTATGCACCTGCATCGTCACATGAGTCGATGATATGCAACATATATAGTTGAGCAATATAAAGAGACGGACTTGGCAAAAATAGAAGCAACATATCATAAGCATAAATAACAAAGTTCATGATACCCAAAATGAACTAACTAGAGTGATCTTCACTAGTTGAGGAGGACGGTTTAATTACATCACAAATAAAGTTTC
>NW_025227854.1:0-3142 GCF_018294505.1 Triticum aestivum | reverse complement strand
CCACCGCGAGAAGGGTGACGAGGTCAGGAGGAATGCAGACGTCGTTAAGATGGCCGGAATTGGTGCGGCTTGATTTGGCCCACTTCAGCGGCTCCTCTCCTTTGTCGTTTTTGCCAGCCAAGCGAAGGTAGACATGGGTGTGTGGGTGTATGCGATGTGCTGGCCTGCTGGGTGTGTGCCTGCTCACTCTGAAGTTTGTCCTGTCCATTATCTTCAGTTCGAGCGTGTGCACCCTGTTCTTGTTCATCTTCAAAATAAGAAACATTCTTTATTTGTACTGATTGGAAATTTCGAGCTGGTCTGATGAGTGATTGCTGATTAGGATGCAGTGCAGCTCCTAGGACATTCCCTCTGCCATATGTTCGCCATCCTCGCGCGTGGCTGCTTGGGCGTCTCTCGTCGACCTTCCACGGCTCATGTCGTTGACCTTCCCAGGTGTCTCTCATTGTTGCCGCACATGATGCTTCGTGGTTTGCTCCTTGTGTTTACCTGGCACCTTCCCCCGTTCGTGAGGCTATGGCATTGAGCTGCTGCTGTCTTTGCTTGCTTTCATTTGGGCTGTTGCTAGAGGCGAGCACCAAAGGATCAAGTAGCAACAAGAAAACTGTGTTGTTCCATGAATTTCATAGTATAGTGAAGAGGAAAGAAAAGTCAAAGAGAGAGAGAGAGAGGATGAGAGCGCATAACAACAGTGAGAGGATAAGATTGGAATGTGCGGCCAAGAAGGCACCACATTGTCAATTGAGAACTGGTTACTAGTTTTTCCAACTAGGTGTCTCTTTTTTAAGTTATAAAACGTGTACACATCTAAAAGAAAAGAGAAGTGCAATTTCTAAAGATGACGTACTTTGACATGCAAACCAATGCAAAAACTATATAGGTTCACCCATCAAAACTTCATCAGTTCGTATGAAAAAGAAATTTAAAAATAGGAGAATGTAAAAAATGATTAAAAAATGTTTGTTGCAAGCAGCTAGATTCTGTGAAATGAGTACTCGTTCTGTATACTTGTGATAACACTAAAAGACAAAAATAAAATATGAAATCCATCGGGGTGGATGGGTGGGTGAGGGTTCATGTTAGAAAAGTAAAGTGTGCACTTGGACAATTTCATACAAAAAAAGTGAACTATGGAATCTCAAATTCAATAATATGGATACTTCAAAAAATAATGAGAAGACAAAAGTGATGCACATATTTTTCTATTAAAAAATCCCACACATTTTCCCCCTTCCTTTTTTTAAAAACTAACCAAAAATTTCAAATTAAAAATGGCACAGTATTTGATGTTTGTAACCAAAACATAGTTTTCACCTTTCTAAAATAACTCTAGAAGGTCAAATTAAAATAGCAGAGCAGTTCATTTTTTTATAAAATAATGGACTTCACCATTTCAAAAAAACTAGAAGTCCAAATTTAAGTAATATAGTGGTTCGATGTTTATTACAAAAATTAATTTTTTTGTTACCAAATAAATAAAATCAAGAAGTTCAATTTTAAAAAATGGAAGTACTTCGATGTATACGGAAAACCCAAAATTCTTTCTTTTCTAAGAAAAATAAAAGTATGAAGTTCAATTTAAAAAGAATGGGTTGATGCTTACTTAAAAATCATATTTTCTTCTAAGAATTTCAAATTAAAATAAGAGAGAAGTTCGAATGTTATAAAAACTCAGATTTTTTCTAGTTACTAAAGAATAAAATGAGGAAGTTCAAGTTTTAATAAAAGGAACAACTAAAAAAGGTTAAAACGTATTTCCCATTTAAAAAACAAGAAGTTCAAACTAAAAATACGAAGTGGTTCGATGTTTATTAAAAAAAATGAAAATGCAAAGCCTAAAGTTTTGTTGATACAAGTTCAAGTGCTCGGCCTGAGAGAGTTCAAAAATTCTTGTGAGAGAGGTTGAATAAAAATACGTGACAGAAGTTCAAGGTGAAACAACGAGAAGTTCAAGCACTGCAAGGAATGCATTTCAGGAGAGAAACATAAAAGTATAGAAAAATAAAAGCTTCAAAGGTTTGTTGAAAGAAGTTCAAGTGCTCTGTCCGGGGAAGTTCAAAAATTCTTGCGAGAGAGGTTCACCTTGTATTTCCATATTCCGTTTTTCCGTATAAAAACCGAACACTGTTCTTTAATCAAAAATATAAAATGGTGAAGTTGAAATTGAAATAACAGAGAAGTTCGGAGTTTATTAAAACCTAGGATTTACCTCTTCAAAACATAGAAAACACAACGCCATTTATTGCGCTTTTAAAAACAACTCATAAACGAAAAAAATGGTTGCTAGAAGTTCAAGTGCTCGGCGATAAAAAGTTCAAAAAATTCTTGTAAGAGAGGTTCACCGTGTATTTAGTTATGCAAAATACATAAAAAATATGTTTTTTTGTGTTTTAAAATAATTCTCTCAAAGCAGAGAGAAGTTCAAAAGTGATAACAACTGGAAGTTCACATACTACGTGGTGTGTATTTCATACAAGAAAAATACAAATAAAGTGAACAGAGTGAAGTTCAAACAGACATGCCCCAGAAGTTCAACTACTTCACGAAGTGCGAAAAACAGCATGTCGAAAAATAGCACATCGAAAACAGAGAGAAGTTCACACAGACATGCCCGAGAAGGTCAACTACTTCACGCAGTGCATTTCCATTCATGATGAACGCAAAAATCATGATCTCGCCATTTTCTAATTTACCTCAAAATGACGGTAATATCATTTGTGTAAGTTCAAGTCCTTGGTCGAAGAAAGTTAAAAAAAATTATTGTGAGAGACGTTTGTAGAAAAGGAATATTATTTGTGTAACACTTACGAATGGATGAGAAAATTACAAACAAAAATACGTCCCAGAAGTTCAACGAGAAAACAGCAGGAAGTTCAACTACTACGCTAAATTAATTTCAGATGAAAAACTTTCAAAATAAAACTGATCAACATGGGAAAATTGCGTGTTTACAGCAGCTTTCCATCGGTATATCACCCGCTCAATTCCCGTGACTGGGATGGAGAGCTACGAGCAGTGGATGAAGATCTACGAGCAAAAAAATCACGTGAAAAACAGAGTGAAGTTCAGGTACACGCACCGAGAAGTTCAGGTTCTTCACGCGGTGCATTTTCGAAGAATCTGTTTCGCGGTAGAGGCAGAA